>NC_137328.1:7500-225000 GCF_965287045.1 Carcharhinus amblyrhynchos
TGTGCTCTTGAAGAATCAAATAATGGGAAGTATGCTGACAGAGCATCAACAATACTTCCACATCAGTGTTTACGTGGTCGCATGTAAATCAAAGAGAAAAAATGAAACATTGGAATTAGGTAAATATTTGTACATAAATAAAGTTGGTACAAAAGAAATTACATAAATTGGCTTCTGGTAAATAACGTCAGACTTTATCCAGCAACATTGCTGTGGAAGACGTGTCACCGGGTCTTAGTCACAGGATAAAACTAAATGTATGTTCGCAATGAGCTCCGGGGGAAATCATCAAATGAACTTGGAATCTATAACTACACGTGGGACATACAGTTGAATAAGAAACACAAAACAATAGTAAACTGGACAGCTAATTTTTGTTTCCTCTACCATTAGCATGTAGTAAAACACTACCAAATGTTCCAATTAAATTCAAAATCGATTAGTGAAATAAGCAAATTCTTCCCATGATATTAGGGAATGCTACCTAACGCAGACTCTTTACTGATTTATAAAAGATCACCCTAGAGGAAACATAGAATAAACCCATTATGTATACAGCAACTAGGCTGGCAAATTAGTCACTGGAAGGATTGAAACCAGAATGATATTTATTAGGGGAGGAGGATTGGAAAAATCAACCTGATTTTAATATGCCAGCCCCACCGTATTGGGAAAGTGTCGTTGATTTCACACATCCCAGTGTAACGTTAAAGGCAAAGTGAAGACGTATTCAATGGAAATGCTATTCAAATGACAAAATCAACTTCATTTGCAAAAATAAGCAACAAAAAAACTTTGGTAACGAGAAAATAAAAGTTCCCCCAAAGTAGTATTTTCTGGACAATATAATGTACAGATAAAGAGGTATATTGCACTGTTTAACACAACTTTCTAATAAATAGATACAGCTTATTTTACAAAGAGCTTACCTTAAATTACACATAAATTTAGAGATCTACCTTGTTCAGATTTCAGATCCACTTTGCTGAAAGGAGGGCTGCTGTTGTATTCTGTGTATAGTTATAGTCAGTTAAAATTTAAAAAACAATTATTATGGTGCAGCAAATGGCCTGCTCAGCATCTTTAACTGGTTAATAATTATTAACCTACACTTGATCACATCAAGATGCCTCCCATATTGGATATACCTATCTCACAATAACTGTTAAACAGCAAGGCAATTCTCCCCATTATGTAAGTAAACAGTATTTAAACATTTTTAGAAATGCATACATTATAGAAAAGAACAGCAGCTGCGTCATATAGATTCAGAAGCCATTATTTATCTATACTGTTTAACGTTATCTGAATCACTTGATTACGTACATGGATTAGCCATTAATATATATTTCCTGGGACTTATAGGTGGCCCGTGAGCGTTGCTTTACGGCAATACGACGCTGCTGGTGATATCAGCCACCGTACCAAGACGTTATTGGACGTAGCTTAGAACCCATGTTTTTGCTTGAAGTGAATTCTTATTCTGTAGAAAGGTAGTGAATGAAAGTAAGGCACTTCCCTACAGAGTTCAAAATACAATCACCAGTGTACCTCTTCACGTTCTGTGCGAGGAAATGGTATGTGATTTGGCAGGCTTAAAGAGAGGACAAAAATATAAATGCTTAAAATGTGTTGTGTTTTTGATGGTGAACTATTAATGTTACTACCATTAACCCTCGCACACTGAACACAACTTCAGGAATTAGCACAAGTGCAGATTGACGTCTGAGTGTCTAACTCACTGATCTGTGAGATGCAATGCTATGGAGTCACCTTCCACCTACTCAGGGAGCTGGGAAATCAGCCAATGAACTGATGCACAAGATCTTTTCATTTCTGATCGCATAATCATTGTTAAAATATTATACATTCTTTAATTGATTCTAATAGGATTTTTAATGCTGATGAGTAATAAATATTGTTGAATGATAAAGCTACCCTTGAAGGAGTGAAATGTTGTTAACTGTCTTCATTCGAATTAATTCTCACTTTTATTTAAACAAGAGCTTTTAATATATATATATATATATATATATATATATATAAAGTTTTACGATATTTAAGCTTCCTCCTTCATCTCACAATTATGTCCTGATCTTTATTTTGCTCTGTGTAAAATGTATTAAGATTATTTTATATACTCCCTTTCCTGTCCTGATTGGCTGTCTATGAGAATTATTGTATTTAATGTGATTGGTGGTTAAGACAGCTTGAACTGGATCTGCATGCAGGGAATCCCCATTTAACAATGCTACAATCAGTTGGAGGGCTAACAGAGCTCACTGGACTTTTCGGCAAACCTTTCTTTGAGGTCAGTGTCAGGCATTCTTGCTTCATTGCTGAACCCAAGCCCCTGAAACAATGTAAATGATTTTTAATGGTGGATTGTGATAACCATTCTGCAGCTAAAAACTTGATGAATAATTAACCTCTCTCTTTATTTCTCTGAATAGATCAGTGGATGGAGGATTTATCTAAACCTTATACTCGATGCTGCAACATTAGCATCCTGTTTCTGCTCCTGCATTACTGAATCTTAGGACAGGTGTACAATAGAGTGTCAACGAGGACTCTGATTGGACACCACTTAGATGTTTAATGTCAATAAGAGAGTTCAGTACAAATAATCAGTCTGTCCTGGTGAATGGGGAACAGTGAGGCAATGGTTGATTGCAGGGACAGTTGGTTGGGGGAACGGTCAGTTGGTTGGCTGGAGGAAGGGACCAGAGAATGTTGGTACCATTGTATACCGAGAAAGGAAAAAGTCTCAGAAGAAATACAGCTTCAAATAAATGAACTATGCTGCTTCAATTTTAAAATTCAGATTATAAATTCAACGTCACAGGTTAGCTATACAGAACCTGACACAAAATATCAGAAACCAAAAATAAAATAGGAAATGAGAGAGGGAAATCAGAAATGTTGGCAGGGATATTTTCCAATGGGAGAGGGAACCCTTGGATAATTGCAGTTGAAAAAATCTTCACAATAAATCTGTAATGAGTAATGAGAAGTAATAGGATAGCGTCATGTTTATTGTCTGAACACTCCCCAGAGATCATCTGAACATATTTCCTCAAGAAAAAGCATGTGAATATACGTGCTGCTTCTTGCATCGTCTGTTCGACCCGTTCCCAGATTTTGGAACTGAATGATTATTTTTACTGATTTTTGCTTCTTATTTTCTTAAATTCCTCCTGAGTTTTCCAAGTTGCTGACCTAATTTCAGTGGGAAATGACTGAATTCAGGGCTTTGTTTTGACAGAAGTATTGTCTGTGATTCTGATATCATTCAGATGAGATTAATATCCTGCTCCAAGATTGCTAATAGATCATGCTTACTTGACCAGTTGGCTTAAATCTATGATAGATGTTGAACAAAGTAAATAATTGGTTCTTCTCCTGACCCTTCCTCTCAGTAATACTGCATTTCCTTTCAAATATAAGTGGTGTATTCCAAAACCACTTGTCATGCTTAAATCTATTTGGTTCCATTTCCTCTTCGAGGTTACAGCAATGTGATTGCTGCGAGTCTGTAAGAAAATTGGATTATTTGCAACATTCTGTAAAAGATCTGAGCAGAAATTCCCACGAAACAGTCCAAGTAGAAAATATACATATATATAACTATAATATATACGGTTTCCTTGGACTTTGATAGGTGAAAAGGTAGTTCTAGAACTAGTCCATCGCAAAGACTCTGATCCGGCATTATGTCAGTGCTACAACAGCACTCGTCAAAACAGCTGAAGCACTCATCCAAAACTGAACGTTAATGAAGGAACGTTACGTCTCTAAACGTATTGTAACAGCTCTACAATGGCTGAATGGCCACAGACAGATTCTTCTCTATTCAAATGCTTCAAGCAGCCATGGAAATATTATCTCTCACTATATAAAAACACAGGAAGCACTGAAATTTGAAAACAATTCATCCATTTCAAGCTGGTTTTTCCCCAATGTTTCATTGTGAGTGAATAAATGATAGAATTATCATTTTGAGATGTGTCTGCAAGATTCACAGCAGCGCAGTTTATACTGGGACAGGAGGCACAGTTTTAGCCGCTTCACCATTTCACAGTATCTGGTTGTATCTCTGCATTCCGCTGTGGGTAAGGAAAGAAAAAAATTATACAAAATAATAAACTTTTCATCTTGCCACAAATACCAATCAATTAGAATTTGTTCCAGTCACACCAGGTGATCATTCTCAGAAAGAATCCAGTCGATGTGAAATTCTTAGTAATGACTTGATTAAATACCAGGGTGATTGTCATTACTTCAACATTATGTGAATCGGTAATATACACTCAGTGAGGTTCTGTGCTTAATTTGGGTAAGGATTGGAATTCTTTCTCAGTGAGAGCAACAGATTTACTCTTCTACCAAAAGAGAAAATGCTGGAAAATCTCAGCAGGTCTGGCAACATCTGTAAGGAGAGAAAAGAGCTGATGTTTCGAGTCCGGATGACCCTTTGTCTAAGCAACTGCATCTACAGTAATTTACTTTTATGGATTGACTCTTCTATCTGCCCTTCTACGGGTAGTGATGTACTGGAGAAAGTGCAGAGAAAAGCAAGATAGAATCTTAACCCCCAAACCAACTGAGTGATAAGGTAGGATCCAAATTCTGTCACTGAAAAAATAGGATAGAAAGAGACGTGACCTAGGTCTTCAAATGCCTGGTTGGATGGACCTTAAACCCCTGGTTCGACACTAAAAAGCTACGTATAGATTCTTCCATCGTGAGATTCAATAAGTGAAGTACAGTTCACGTTCTTTGGAAACAGCAGCCCAGATTCTACTTTAGCGTTTTGCACTCTCTCGTGTTCGAACTTCTGTCTGTTGCTAACTTTCACAGATGAGTGAACCGTTGAACACTTACAGCCCTATGATTTTAAAATGTGTCCTCTCTGCACCACGTAATGATCTCTTACTGAATCTCAGGTATTCATCTTCATTGCGTAGGTTGGAACAAGTCCTAACTGATCCCCAAAAGTCTCAAACCTCTCTTAGGCTGAATCTTTGGATCCTGTTGGGGGCATGATTGGAGCCAGATGGGCTAAAATGCTGGTATCAGCTGGTGTGCCAGTTTCCTGAAGCTCCTCCTGTTGCCAGCCATGTTGAGTAGGTCAGAGGGAGAATGGCCCCACGATCTTGCTCAATTTATGCTGAATGCCAGATCGGGCTGTTAAGGAACTCATTAGCGGCGCGTCAGTGGGTGATGTGATTGATGGGGGAAACCAGCTGAATGCATGGGCAGAGCAGGTGTCCCAAGCTTCTCAATTATACGCAGAGCCTGTCTGAAAGCAGGTAGGACCAGTGTTAGGGACTCTGTGCTCTAACAAGTCATTGTTATCAATTCAGATTTTACCATTTCACCACATGCATTATCAACAATTTTGATGTTTATAATTCATCAACAACATACATGTCAGATTAAGCACAAAAGAAAAGTATTGCAGAAAGCTGAAATCAAGAAGTTTTTTTCTTAAATTTCAGCTTGCTGTCAAGCTGGAACTCACATTTTTCACATGGGATGATGTTGCATCTCTGCCAGTTCACGGGCCTCTGCTTCCAGGAGCAGAATTGTTCTCTCACTTGTTGGGCTGTCTGCAGATGTATACATTCCACCCGCCTGGACTGAAAGCCATAATTCCCACAGGAAGAGGTGCATGGTGTCCAGGGACTGCTGCGCCATTGGACAGTACAGAGATCTGAGGTACAGTTCTGCCTGCTGAGTGGCCTACAAGCAACAAGCTACATTAATGAGACCATAATCAAATAAACAGGATATATTTTCAATTGCGTTCTTGGCATTGCTACCCTTTATATACTCTGGATATCACAGTGGCTACCAAAGCTGCCTCACAGCGCCAGGCACCCGGTTTCAATTCCAGCCTTGGGTAACTGTCTATCTGGAGTTCACACACTCTCTCTCTGGGTGCTCCAGTTTCCTCCCACAGACCAAAGATGCAGAAATTAGAGGGATTCGCCAAGCTAAATTACCCCTTAGTGTCCCAAGATGTGTAGGTTAGGGGATTAGTGGGGTAAATACGTGAGGTGATATGAATAGGACTGGGAGTGGCCCTGGTTAAAATGTTCCGTTGGAGAGTGGTTGCAGAGTGGATGGGCCAAATGCCTGCCTTCTGCATTGCAGGGATTCTATGATATGAAGCCTCTCTATCAGATTTCCTCTTTGTGGTCTGGCCGGACTTGAGCTAAGGCTGAAGAGTCCAGCCGACTGTCCCGCTCTCTCTTCCTGAGTTCCTATTCAAAACCTAAATGGTACAGTTCTAAATCTATGGAAATTAAAATTGATGAGATTCAAACAGAAGCGCTGCCAGCTGAAACCCTCGCTTTCAGTTACCAAGTGATCCAATAATCATTGCATTTCCAGAATTTTCTGTATGAGTTTCAGATTTTTACTTTACTTAAAAGGTTCAATTACTTTATGTGAACTTATCATTTCTGTTTCAGGGTCTAGGTGAGATGAGTGCTTTAAATAGGAATGGCCAAAATGTGGGCTGACATGAAGCCGTGATGGCCAAGGCCATAGGCTCAGCATCCCAGGTGAGGGGCATTTTTAGACAAAACGAGATATTCACAAGCTGTGAAATGTCCCACACCACACTCTCAATGTGAAATGTTGGGGAAGTAACAACCTAAAGGGAAGAAAATACCAAAATGTGTATTTATGTGATTGACAGAGAGGAATAAAAAGATACTGTCTTCAAAATAAGTGAAAACCTTTGTGCAAACAGGGTGATGTCAAGTTACAATGCTTCTAATGCGGTGATATTGGATGTGAATTAAATACTCCAACGAGTACAGACCCAGTCCATTCAATCTCTCTTCATTGGCTAACCCCGGAGATGAGGGGGTTGGCCTATGAAGAGAGACTAAATAGATGGGGTCTGTACTCGTTGGAGTTTAGAAGGCTGAGGGGGGATCTTATAGAGACGTATAAGATAATGAAGGGGATGGATAGGGTAGAGGTAGAGAGATTCTTCCCGCTTAGAAAGGTAGGCAGGACTAGCAGACATAGCCTCAAGATAGGGAGGGGGCAGTTTAGATCGGAGTTGAGGAGGAACTTCTTCACTCAAAGGGTGGTGAATCTCTGGAATTCTCTGCCCGTCGAAGTGGTGGAGGCTACCTCGCTAAATATATTTAGGTCATGAGTAGATAGATTTCTGATAGACAGGGGAATTAAGGGTTATGGGGAGAAAGCAGGAATGTGGAACTGATCCACTTCAGATCAGCCATGATCTTATTGAATGGCGGGGCAGGCTCGAAGGGCTAGATGGCCTACTCCTGCTCCTATTTCTTATGTTCTTATGATACTCGTACATAAAAATCATTTGCTTTGTGTGCTTCTTACTTTGATCAATAGAATTTGGAGTCTTTGCTGACTAGGTAAAAGTTACATTACATTTCAGAAATCTGTCTTATAACATTAAAACATTATTTGAATGTTTCCTCATGTAGGCATGTCCAAAACTCATTGTTTTAAAATTAGAAATGAGCAGAATGTATTTCTCAGAGGGTTTTGCAACTTTGGAACTCTCTGCCTCAGAAGGCAGTGGAAATGGTGTTACTGAATATTTTTAAGATGGAGATAGATAGATTCTTATTCGGCAAAGGAGTCAAAGCTTCTTGCAGGTAAATGGGGAATGTAGAACTCAACACAAACCGATCAGCCATGATCCAATTGAATTGAAGGCCGCCTTCAGGGGTAGAATAGCCTGCTCCTGCTCCTATTTCGTATGTTCCATCACATGAGTACTGAATAATTCACTCAGTATAAGATAACAAGTTCAGTACTGAAACATGGTCACAAACTCTCATGATAGATTGAAAGGTCGAATACCTTGTGTTATTGCTGCATTGGTGAGAAGGTAACTTTGTTCCATTCTGTGACCGACAGAATACATGGCGACGTTGAACTCCCAGCCTCAGTCCCACACAATGGCTAGTGCACTATTTAAAGGAACATTTTATATCACAGTTTAATCCAATGCTATTCTCATCACCCAAATCTTCATTGGCTATAGTAGCAACTGGCAAAATTCCCAATAAGTCCATTTTTCGATGTTAATGATTATAATTACCCATTGACCAGTTAATCTCTTGTAGTTTGAATATAAAAATTTATATGATAATAGAGGCAAGTCCAGGCCTCATCTCAGCATCTCTTACAGTGCAGTATTCCTTCCGTACTTAAAGGTTTTCTTATAGACCGTGAGGAACAGGAATCTCTGAGTCAATTATTATTAAAGTCATAGATTACTGCCTCTTCCCTTCGATTCTCCCCGATATCCATTCCCACTGTTCTAATTGGCACTCACCCCCATCCTAACTCTCCTCAAATCCCACTCCTGTTTTCCAAGTCCTTCTCTACCTGGAACCCATGATTACTCCTTTCCCTCTCCCAGGAATACCACCCCCCCAACTCCACAGCATCACTCTCCCCCACCCCTGTACTTGACACCAGCAGACCTCCCACTTTTTGCTCCTTGCACCCCTCACCCTAATTCCTCAGGACTCCAGTCACTGCCTTCCCAGGATCCCCACTCGCTCCCCTCAGCCTTCCCCACCGCTCTTCCGGGCATCCAACTCCAGTGATCGCTCGCAATCCCAGCCACAGATTTCCTCAAAGGTCCCTCCCACTTTCACTGCCGCCCACTCCTAATGTTCCCAATGCCTTCACCCCAACCATGCAAGATCCCATGTTCCAGTGACATCCTTCTAGCCAAAAGGGTTAAAGTGATTGCAAAGTTGTAATCTTTCCGTCTGAAGGCCCCATGGGCACTGGGGAATTTTAGACATGTGATACATCATTGAAAAACGTTTGCACTGTAAATCCTAGGGGCATGATGCTAAAGTTCACAAGTGTGGCGGTTTGAGAATGTTTGATTATGTGACACTATTTTCAAAAGCTACATTTATTAAGATCAAAGACCTACCTTGTTTTACAACTTTATCAAATTGTGGATGATTATATTAAATTGCACCTGAAACCTGGGCTCCCATATTTTACATATTAACCTTAATGTAAAAACAACCTGTCAATTCTGAAATAACCTGAGGACTTGTAAAACTGTTCAAGGTAAAATAGTTGCTGTGACTGTGTCAGAAATTAATCAAAGCCATGTGCTTTACTGGGACAATTTCACTTGATTCATTTCCTCTTGTTTTAGTTTGTCAATGCTCTTGTCCTCTTTGTTACATACACAAAATCAATTTGTTGAGCTTTACACCTTATCCTTGACCTTTACGTGAATTACAGACAATGCAAAACAAAAGGTGATGCCACTTGCATCAGAAAAATAATTCCAAACCTCCTTCGTCCAAGCACAGGCTTTTGCTGTGGCCGACACAAATGCCACTATGAATGACATTATGAAAGGCTTTTGCCTTGCAAAATGAGAGCTCCTCTGTGTTGAGAGGCTGAATAAACTGGGCTTGTACTCGTCAGAGTTTAGAAGAATGAGGGGAGATCTCATTGAGACGTATAAGATGATGAATGGGATGGATAGGATAGAGGTGGAGAGACTCTTCCCGCTCAGAAAAGACAGTAGGACTAGGGGGCACAGCCTCAAGATAAAGGGGGTGCAGTTTAGAACGGAGTTGAGGAGGAACTTCTTCACTCAAAGGGTGGTGAATCTCTGGAATTCTCTGCCCGTTGAAGTGGTGGAGGCTGCCTCGCTAAATATTTTTAAGAAGCGGGTTGATGGGTTTTTGATAAGAGAGGGGATTAAGGGTTATGGGGAGAGGGCGGGAATGTGGAACTGAGCCACGACAGATCAGCCGTGATCTTATTGAATGGCGGGGCAGGCTCGAAGGGCTGGATGGCCTACTCCTGCTCCTATTTCTTATGTTCTTATGTGTGTGAGGGTCCAGGGTGCAGTCTCACACAGAGTAATTCCGGGTTCGAATTATGGTAAGAGGTAAGTTATTGTTTCCTGTTCTTTTGTAATTCACCAAATGGAGGTTAGTTTTATTGATCATTATCAATAGAAGAACTTTGCTCAAATTTGCTAACAGACTTAATTAATGATTGAATTCTGTGACCTCACCTGCAGCTAGGATTGTCTGCTCTTGCTGCAGTGAATGGAGATTTGGCCGAGTGCCGAATTCTCCCTTCTCAATGGCAGGGTGTGACTGGCTGTCTGATTCCGGCCAATATCATGTTGTTGAATCAGAGCCAATCACTAAATTTTTCAACCGTGAAATCATGTGACAAGAAACAAGAATAACACCAGGAGAATCGCACTCCGTCTAAACAATCAGCTAACTTGCAACTGGCTACTGAGCCATTTCATTTCCATTTGAAGCGCATAGATTAAATTCAAGTTTACTCCCACATGTGACAGTGATTAAACTGAAGCAGAAAGAGACATGGATTTAGGCTTAAATTAAAATTAGTTAAGACCACAAAAATATTCATAGAAATGCCTTTGGGTCTTTTACAAAGTTAAAAATAAAAATGTATGTTCGGTGGTTGGCATCGGAGCAACTCCCAGTTTTTAGACAAGAAAACTTGATTTCACTGGTAACCACAGACTAGGCTACTGAGGGATAAACTAAGTAATTATAATTAATTACAGGCAAAAATAACCATACCTGAACTCCCACTCCCACCAACAATTATCCTGAGAACTGTACATTTTGATGCCTATTTTCCCTCTTTTATGACAATGATGTGAAAAATCAAATAAAGGCAGAGAGGGGAGAGACTGTTAAATGTTTCAGCCTCACTCCATTTACTTGGCAGTTCAAATTGTTCATTTCCTTCACCAATCAGCAGTATTTCGAACTCCTGAGAGGAATCAGAAAGGCCTTAGCACAGGAGCCAGCCATTCAGAACCAAACACACAAGGGAGAAGTAACATTTGTGCTGATTTCATTTGAAGCTCTGGCAAACTCTATAAACCGGCCATGTTATCATTAACCCCCATTATGGTCATCAATAAGGTTAATACCAAAGAGTTAATGGAAGGGCAATGGTTTCGTGTCAGCCACAACTGCTGTCAAGTGTATTTGCTTCTTAGAAGCACCCAGGCGGCACAGTAGCACAGTGGTTAGCACTGCTGCTTCACAGCGTCAGGGACTCGGGTTGATTTCCGGCTTGGGTCACTGTCTGTGTGGAGCTTACACATTCTCCCCGTGCATGGATTTCCTCCGGGTGCTCCGGTTTCCTCCCACATTCTGAAAGATACGCTGGTTGAGTGCATTGACCTGAACAGACGCCAGACTGTGACGACTAGAGGAATTGCGCAGTGACTTCATTGCAGTGTTAATGTAAGCCTTACTTGTGACTAATAAATAAACTTTACTTTTACTTTACCATATATCGGAGCTGTGAAGTTGGACACGATCACAATCCCAAATAAAGTTCGCTGACGTTGGGAACTCCAACTTCTGGCAGAGTCATAGAGGCTCACAGCACGAAAACAGACTCTTCAGCCCAACTTGTCCATGCCGGTGGACTGATTTTAATAAAAAAAACTCCTAATTTAACGGCTTTTTGCTGAATGATGCAGTTTATGTGTGTGTGAATTTGCCTCTCACTTCTCTTGCTGCTTTGCCACTGTAGCTGCATTGACTGCTCAAACTGCCCTTTGTCTTTGTATCATTCCACATTTATCTGTTTTATTTACCACAAGGAATCTGTTAAATCTGTTGAAGTCACAGATTAGTCTCAACTCTCGGCTTTCAATTTAGAAAGGAACGGGCAATCTAAAATTCAGGATTAGGAAGCAGATCATTTTATTTAACTTTGAGACATTAAAAAAAAACCTGGCTGTGAAAGAGATGCTCAATGGTTGTCGTGGGATTGTTGGTCAGGCGATTGGGTCACCTGGCTGTTCTGTGTTGGAGAGATTAATATTAAATAATATTAATAGTAAATGTTAATTGCTGAAAGTGTAAAAAAAAGCCTAGAGCTAATAAATGTACATTTTAACTGCACTTGATATTTACATACAACAGCTGTTAAGCAAATAAACTGGATGTGGTAGGGACCCCGTGTTAATGATCAAAGTGTAGAACTTCCTGCCACATTTTTAAAGTGACTTAGTGATACGGGACAGGCAGATCAGTTTTCTGGACCGAATGGGTGAGTTAGATTCAGGTCCCGACAGTGACTCTTCTTGAAGCTCACAGTCATTTCCAACGGGGTGCCACATACGTATACCTTCACTGCCAAAGGCCTGCTGCTCAAAGTCCAGCTGCCTAACCCTCTCAACACTGGCTGTGCTCCCAGAGTTAAAACATGATCACCATGAGACCACACAAGATACAAAGTTTGTTAAACAAGTGCTAAACATTACACATTTTCAGCACCAAGTTTGGGAACAAACTTGATATAAAATGAATAAATGCTATTTCCAATGGAGCGTAGACATCATTGTTAACATTATGTTTCACAGTTGGTACGAACCTGTCCCCAACTTGATGTGGACCATTCTGAACATGGTTGCCGGTTACAGGTTTGGGAATCTGCTGGTTTCTTTCCAGACTGAGCACAGAAGCCTGGCGACAGATCCCGAAGTATTCCAGCTGCTGTTACCTTCTGACAACTGACCAGACGCCGCTGTGTACCTCCCCCACAGTGCTGAGAACAAGGGGACCAACTGCTCACAATCCACCTACAGATGGTCGTTGCAAGAGACAATCTTTGATAACATAAGAACATAAGAACATAAGAAATAGGAGCAGGAGTAGGCCATCTAGCCCTTCGAGCCTGCCCCGCCATTCAATAAGATCATGGCTGATCTGAAGTGGATCAGTTCCACTTTCCCGCTTTTTCCCCATAACCCTTAATCCCCCTGCCTATCAGAAACCTATCTACCCGTGACTTAAATATATTTAGCGAGGTAGCCTCCACCGCTTCAACGGGCAGAGAATTCCAGAGATTCACCACCCTTTGGAGTGAAGAAGTTTCTCCTCAACTCCGATCTAAACTGCACCCCCCCCCCCCGCCCGCCCCTTATCTAGAGGCTGTGCCCCCTAGTCCTGTTATCCTTTCTAAGTGGGAAAAATCTCTCCACCTCTACCCTATCCATTCCCTTCATTATCTTATACGTCTCTATAAGATCCCCCCTCAGCCTTCTAAACTCCAACGCATACAGACCCAGTCTATTTAGTCTCTCTTCATAGTCCAACCCCCTCATCTCTGGTATCAGCCTCGTAAACCTCCTCTGCACTCCCTCCAAGGCCAAAATATCCTTCCGCAAGTGCGGCGACCAAAACTGCACACAGTACTCCAGCTGCAGCCTCACTAGTGCCCTGTACAGTTGCAGCAAGACCGCCCTGCTTTTATACTCAATCCCCCTCGCTATAAAAGCCAACATTCCATTCGCCTTCCTGATCGCCTGCTACACCTGCAGACTGGGTTTTTGCAGGTGCAGCAGGTGATCAAGAAGGCGAATGGAGTGGAATGATCAAATGCAAGGTGCCCTATTACAAAATCCCTGTTTAAATCCCTGTCTAACCCCTTTCCATTCCCCCTTGAACCATTTTACACTCTGATTGCAATCACTGTTGGCTAGCAGAATAAATCATTCACCCCAAATCCCTTTGCATTTACTTCCATATTTGATCTGCATAAATCATCATTTAACTACTTAATGAAATTCAGTTCCCTTGCCAAGATGTGTGAACTTATCAAGGTTCCAAACTGAAAATGTATACATTCACCTGTTACAGCAAGCTACCTGGACTGAGGTCACACTTGGACCTGAACTTACCACCTTGCATCTACTGAGCTAACATTCACTGCATAACTGTTGCATTTCAAACTTCTTCTTGAAGGTACTGATCCCGACTCTAGATAATACCTAGATAATAAATCATGGCAATGACTTGACAAATATCCTTGAAGAGTATTACTCTTCAAATCCACTGATCATTGCAGGATGGTTCAGGTTCCACCAAAGAAATTAAGTGGAAGATGAAAGCATTGTTTAGTTTTGCTCTAAGAGCTTTGTGCAGGCCAGAACTCCTTGAGTACACCTGCTATGTGTTACTTTGAATTTACACGTGCAAACCACTTAAAACCCCCAATGCTAGGACATTGCAAGTCGCCTGATAGTACAATTCATTTCCTACATTATATTACAGCATAAGGACCAATTACACTTTTCAATACCAGATTATTGATTATTTCCCAAAGTTATGAAAAATAATTATCATAACCCACAGATATTTAGATTGTTTACTAACCGTGGTAGACAATCCCTTATATTACATGCAACTGCGTGGATGTCTGGTTGAGGCTTGTCCTTGCAATGGGACTTGTCAACTTCAATGCTGTTGTCCCGTAGACACTTCAGTATTGGAAATTGCAAACCTTTATTGCCACAGGGTGCTGAGCATGGCATGAACTCACCGGTCAACCATTGGTAATCTAACACAAAAACATTGGAACTGAGGTTGCCTCAATAGTGAATTCGTTTCAATGTCTAACTGAACAATGAATATTCTCTATACTGCTTCTAGATTTCTTTACTATTTTCACTTAACACCAAATATTCTTGCAACATTTCTGATGTCACTTATCATTTTGATCTTGGTATTAAATAATAAATACAGAAGTATTTCACACAGCTTTCCTTCTGAATTCAGCAAAATAATTAAATTAAAAAGGAATATACACCACAGAAACCAAATAAATGTATCTGGGATTATTCTGGAAATATATAGGCTTCATTCATTCAACAAGTTTAAGAGCTAAGTATTAAGATTGTGTGGGTGTAAAAAAGGTCACAACATGTGATACTGTTTCAAACTGATAAAGTATCTTCACGGAATCATGAAATTAATATAACAATAAAAAACAAAATTAATGTTAATCAATTATCACCTTCCAAACTTACGACCACTACCACCTTGGAGGACCAGAGCAGCACATATACAGGAACACCATCAGTGCAAGTTCCCCTCCAAGACACATGTTCCTGACTTGGAAATATACTGCCATTCCTTCACTGTCACTGGGTCAAAATCCTGGAACTTCCTCCCTAGCAGTACAATGGGTGTACTTACACCACATGTACTGCAGTGGTTCAAGAAGGCAGCTCACCATCGCCTTCTCAAGGGCAGTTAGGTATGGACAATAAATGCTGGTTTGGCTCCTGATGCCCATATCCCTTGAATGAATAAAACAAACATCTCATCCCAATTATTCTGAGGATCCAATGGAGAAACAGTTGGCTCATCCATTAAATACTTCATGTCATCGTATTTCACTAGTTTTGAAAAGTCACTCAAAGAAAATGAAATTGATTCTAACTTAATAATCAAAGCAGGTACAAGTTCTCAAGGCATAATATCAGCTAACAAATCTGATTTAATTCCAACCCAAATCTCCAATAAGGTTGGGGGCAGCAATTTCTAAAGTCTGCTGCTGACATAAAATGGGTGAGATTTCTCTGACCAGTTCTTTTGTTTCGCTCTTGCGTTATTGTCCCATGGTCTGAGATACATGGTACCTGATGCATGTCTCATAGTCCAACAATAATACAAGGTTTCAAGGATCTTAGACACCCTTCAGAGTTGGGCTTACAGTGTGACTGTAGTAGTCCACAAAGGTGGTTCACCATCACTTTCCCAGAGGCAATGAGGAATGGGCAATAAATGTCGGCTAGCCAGTGACACCCACATCCCATGAATGAAGAAAATAAAGCAATGATGGACCAGACCAAATTTTATTATTGAAAACATTTTTCAAAAGCAATGAAGAGTTTGGAGGAGAACATTATTTTGACAAGAGTTTGGATAGAGAATAGGATATGGATTAAGCTTGAAATCAAATTAGTTTAATATAAATCAGCCAATATTTTTGCCTCACATCCAAAAGACTTGGAATGGAAGCCTGTCACAAGTCTATCATTTTGATAGGATGGCAGTGGGTTAGAGGCTGAACAATCTCTCTGACATCTGAGAATAAAGGGTGTGAATGGCTAAAGGATTCACATCCTTTATTCTCTCTATGGACAGCTATTAGTAGCCTTTCCCCCTGGTTTCTATGGCTATGACTCATCTTTCATTCCCTTCCCCTGCAGTATAAATATCTCCCACTTTCTATACCTTTTAGCTTTGATAAAGGGTCACTTGGACTCGAAACGTCAATTCTTTTCTCTCCTTATAGTTGCTGCCAGATCTGCTGAGATTTTCCAGCATTTTCTCTTTTGGTCTCTAATATCTGAATTACATCAACAATGTAGAAGGGTCAAGCAGACCCAAAACATTAACTCTGTTTCTCTCTCCACTGATGTTGCCTGACTTGCTGAATTTGCCCAGCACTTTCTGCTTTTGGTTCTGAATTTTATTAATATTAATATAAGTTAGATGAAAAGAAATACACATGAACTGATTGTCTGCTAATTGTCCTGGGTTACAGGGCAAAGAACATTGAGGTTCAAACAGGGTTATTATTCAGGTATTGCAAATCTTTGTTGTCCCCTCTCCATTAGCTATTTATTCTTTCTGGAATATAGAAATTAGGATTTTTAGTAGTCCTTCAAGTGTGCTCTAGTCAAGATTCTACACAAATTTAATATAAACTCCCTGAATTTCAATTTCATTTCTCCAGAAATGAGTTCAGTGCTATGTTTGCATTGTAACATGGCCTTATTTATCTGCGAGTTACTTTTAATGATTTATATAGCAGTGTTCCTCAGTTCTCTCCAACCTGTTTATTTTCATAGGAATTTGCCTTTGTTTATCCCGTCAAAATGTAACCAGCTATTTATGAATATTGAAGTTACTTGATTGTAAAGGGCTCTGTGATGTTGAGAGGTTCTGAAAAACTATGGTGGAATTCTCTGGCCTTCCCGTGGTGTGTTTCTTGCAATGGGAGACATTGACTCGTTCACCGATGGAGCCTTCTGGCCCTGCCACTATGAAAGGAAGTTCCAATTGACTGTGCCCCCATGCCATTGGGAAACCTGCAGGGAGGGCGCGCCATCAGAGGACCAGAAGATCCTACAGGCCTGAAAGGCCTATATATAGTGCAAGTTTTGTTTGATAATGGGACGAGGGTGTCATTGGCCATCATTTGCTGCCCATACCTCATTGCCTGAGAAATTGGTGGTAAGCCACCTTCTGGAACTGTTGCAGTTCCTGAAGTGTAGGTACATCCACAGTACTATAGGGAGGGAGTTCCAGGATTTTGACCCCGTGACAGTGAAGGAACAGTGATACAGTTTCAAGTCAGGATGATGTGTAACTTGGAGGGGTACTGGCAGGTGGTGGTGTTGCCATGAATCTGCTGCCCTTGTCTTTTTAAATGGCAGAAGTCAGTTTTGAAAGGTGCTATTGAAGGAGCCTTGATGAGTTGTTGCAATGCATCTTGTGTTTGTAGACACCACTGCTATTTTATGTTGGTGGTGGAAGGAGAGAATGTTTTAAGCTCGTGGATGGAATGGTGATCAAGAGCTCCTGAACTGTCTTCAGGGTGGTTGGAGCTGCACTCATCCAAGCAGGTGGAGATTAATCTTCTACACTCCTGACTTGTGCCTTATGGATGGTGGACAGACTTTGGGGGTCAGGTGATGAGTTGCTCAGTGCAGAATTGCCAGTCTCTGACCTGACTGGTTGTATTAATTTTCTAATTAGTGCCCAGTATGTTAATTGTGCAGGATTCAGTGGTAGTACTGTTCAACATCAAGCGAATATGGGTAGATTCTCTCTCATTGGAGATGGTCACTGCCTGGCACTTGTGTAGCGCCAATGTCATTTGCCACTTATCAACCCAAGCCTGGATATTGTCCATGTGTTTATACATTTGGACATGGACTGCTTCAGCTTGTGAGGAGCTGCAAATGGTACTGAACACTATTAATCAATTATTTTATTAATTCACATTTGGAGCTGGAAAAGTCGGTCAAAAGTGACAAGATTGCGTCATAATAGATGTACACATTAGGCAAAGTGTTTGTTAAACGCTGTTGCCTCACACCAACCATCACAACATAATCCACAGAAACATAGAAAACAGGAGCACGCTGACCTTCAAACCTGCTCCACCTTTTAACATGGTCCTGGCTGAGCCTCTATATAATAAGTAAGAAGTCTGACAACACCAGGTTTAGGCCTGGTGTTCAACACCCTCTTCGTCAGGTGAAGAGGGAAACCTTGAAAGCTTGTGAGTTTACTATCAAATAAATCGGTTGGATTTAAACCTGGTGTTGTCAGACTTCTTACTGTGTTTACCCCAGTCCAACGCCGGCATCTCCAAATCACGAGCCTCTATATAATGCCATGCTCTTCGTACCTCTTGACACCTTTAGTATCTAGAAATCGATTTATTTCCTTTGCAAATTTTCTGTGGTAAAAAAATTCCACAGGTTTGTTATGGAGTGAAAACATTTCTCCTCATCTCAGTCCTAAATGTCCTATCCTGCATCCTGAGACTGAGACCTTTTGTTCTAGAACCTTCCCCCTGTCCCCAGCCAGAGGAAACAACATCATTGCATCCAGTCAGTCCAGCCCTGTCAGAATTTTACATTTTATCAATGAGATTATCTCTCATTCTTCTACCTGTCTGCAGGTGCAGCAGGTGATCAAGAAGGCGAATGGGATGCTGGCCTTCATAGCGAGGGGGATAGAATATAAAAGTAGGGAGGTCTTGCTGCAACTGTACAGGGTACTGGTGAGGCCGCAGCTGGAGTACTGTGTGCAGTTTTGGTTGCCGCACTTGCGCAAGGATATATTGGCCTTGGAGGGAGTGCAGAGGAGGTTCACTAGGCTGATACCGGAGATGAGGGGGTTGGACTATGAAGAGAGACTAAATAGACTGAGTCTGTACTCATTGGAGTTTAGAAGGCTGAGGGGGGATCTTATAGAGACGTATAAGGTAATGAAGGGGATGGATAGGGTAGAGGTAGAGAGATTCTTCCCGCTTAGAAAGGACAGCAGGACTAGAGGGCACAGCCTCAAGATAAGGGGGGGACAGTTTAGAACGGAGTTGAGGAGGAACTTCTTAAGTCAAAGGGTGGTGAATCTCTGGAATTCTCTGTCCGTTGAAGTGGTGGAGGCTACCTCGCTAAATATATTTAAGTCATGGGTAGATAGGTTTTTGGTAGGCAAGGGAATTAAAGGTTATGGGGAGAAAGCGGGAAAGTGGAACTGATTCACTTCAGAACAGCCATGATCTTATTGAATGGCGGGGAAGGCTCGAAGGGCTAGATGGCCTACTCCTGCTCCTATTTCTTATGTTCTTATGTTCTTAAACTCCAGTGAACACAAGACCAGTGAACCCAATCTCTCCTCCTATGACAATCCTGCCATCCCAGAAATCTGTAATGAAAAGACAACATTTCTGTGTTTTTTAACCTTCCAACACTCTTTAGTAATTATTTGGCACAGAAGAGATGGAGAATGTCCTCAGTAACTTTGAGGGAATGTGCTGTAAATCTACCTCTTGTCAATCCAGTGGGAGGACAGTGCCACATGAATGTGTCATTGATGTTTTATATAAGAAACATACCTGCTATCTCCAGTGTAACCTGTAACGTGAGGATTCCTGCGTCATTTTGAGTAATGCAGCTGTAATCACCTCCATGTCCTTTTGTGATGGAGAGAATCTGAAGGATCTGTTGGGAAGCGAGGATTTGATATTTCTGTCCTAAACCAGTGTTTATGTGTTTGCCATTATGTAGCCAGCTGATGCTGGGTTTTGGATAGCCTTTAACAGGACAGCCTGAAATGGAAAATGATAATTAACAGAACCAATGTCTTGGCATTACAAATATTGGCACCATTCAATCATATTTCAGTCTTAATTCCCATTCCTATTCAGCACATCAAAATCATTCATTTCATAAGAACGTAAGAACATCAGAAATAGGAGCAGGAGTAGGCCATCTAGCCCTTCGAGCCTGCCCCGCCATTCAATAAGATCATGGCTGATCTGTCGTGGCTCAGTTCCACTTTCCCGCTTTCTCCCCATAACCCTTAATCCCCTCTCTCATCAAAAACCCATCAACCCGCTTCTTGAAAACATTTAGCGAGGCAGCCTCCACCACTTCAACGGGTAGAGAATTCCAGAGATTCACCACCCTTTGAGTGAAGAAGTTCCTCCTCAACTCCGTTCTAAAACGCCCCCCCCTTTATCTTGAGGCTGTGCCCCCTAGTCCTACTGTCTTTTTCCAGTGGGAAGAGTCTCTCCACCTCTATCCTATCCATCCCATTCATCATCTTATACGTCTCAATGAGATCTCCCCTCATTCTTCTAAACTCTAACGAGTACAAGCCTAGTTTATTCAGCCTCTCCTCATAGTTCAACCCCCTCAACTCCGGTATCAGCCTAGTAAACCTCCTCTGCACTCCCTCCAAGGCCAAAATATCCTTGCGCAGGTGCGGCGCCCAAAACTGCACACAGTACTCCAGCTGCGGCCTCACCAATGCCCTATACAGCTGCAGCAAGACCTCCCTACTTTTATATTCAATCCCCCTCGCTATGAAGGCCAGCATCCCATTCGCCTTCCTGACCACCTGCTGCACCTGCAAGCTGGGTTTTTGCGACTCATGCACAAGGACCCCGAGGTCCCTCTGCACCGTCGCCTGCTGCAGTTTTTCGCCACGTAAGTAATAGTCCTTCCTACCATTCTTCCTACCAAAGTGGACCACCTCACACTTGCCAACATTAAATTCCATTTGCCATTTCCTGGCCCATTCGCCCAGCCTATCTAGATCCTTCTGCAGACTCTCCACACCCTCCGCACAATTTGCTGTTCCCCCAATCTTGGTGTCATCCGCAAATTTCGACACCCTACACTCGGTTCCCTCCTCCAGATCATCTATATAAATGGTAAAAAGCTGAGGCCCCAGCACCGACCCCTGGGGCACTCCACTAGTCAACATCCGCCAATCCGAATAGCACCCGTTGACCCCCACTCTCTGCCTCCTATTTGACAACCAATCCTCTATCCACGCTAACACCCTACCCCCAACTCCAAGTCCCCTGACCTTCTGCAATAACCTCTTATGAGGTACTTTGTCAAACGCCTTCTGAAAATCTAGAAAGACCACATCCACCGGCTCTCCTCTATCGACCGCCCTAGACACATCCTCATAGAACTCCAGTAAATTTGTCAGACACGACTTCCCTTTAATGAAACCGTGTTGCGTCTGCTCTATCAAGCAATTCCCCTCAAGATGCCTCGCTATTTCCTCCTTAATGACGGATTCTAACATTTTACCTACCACAGACGTTAAACTAACCGGCCTATAATTCCCTGCCTTTTGCCTTCCACCCTTCTTAAACAACGGCGTAACATTAGCCGTTTTCCAATCTTCCGGCACTTCCCCGGAATCCAGCGACGTCTGGAAAATAACCACGAATGCATCCACTATAACCTCCGCCATTTCTTTCAGAACCCTCGGATGCATTCCATCCGGTCCTGGGGACTTGTCCACAATCAGCCCCTCCAGTCTGTCGAGCACCACCTCTCTAGTAACAGTAATGTCATTAAGACCCTCCAGTCCTACCACCTTTCCATTGCTAACACCCGGCAAATTATTCACGTCCTCCTCCGTGAAGACAGAAACAAAAAAGTTATTCAATACCTTAGCCATATCCCCATCCCCTACCACTAGGTCCCCTTTCTCATCCTCTAAAGGACCAACGTTCACCCTAGCCAGCCTCTTCCTTTTTATATATTTATAAAAACTCTTGCTATCCTTTTTTATATTAAGCGTTAGCCCAGCTTCATAGTTTCTCCTACCCTCCTTTATCAACTTCTTTGTCAATCTTTGTTGACATTTAAACCTCTCCCAATCCTCTTCTCGCCCACTACTCTTAGCTACTCTAAACGCCTCCGCTTTTAATTTAACACTTTCCTTCACCTCCTTCGTTATCCACGGCTTATTACCTCTCTTCCTACTGTCCTTTTTGACCATCGGAATAAATTTCTGCTGAGCACCAAGAAAGATCTCCTTAAAGATCCTCCACTGCTCCTCAGCAGACCTACCTTCCAACGCACTCCCCCAGTCCACATTCGCCAATTCTTCTCTCATCCTACCATACTCCCCTCTCTTCAAACAAAGGACGCGTGTCTGGGAACCCACTTTCTCCTCCTCCATCTGCATCAGAAACTCCACCATACAATGATCACTCTCCCCAAGAGGATCCTAAACACTCCCTCAGAATTCTTAAAGCAGTAAATACAATAAAATAAATGCTTTAAACAGTTCTACAAAGAACAAAGTGCTTTAAACTTATTTTAAACAGGTTTTTAACAGGTAAAATCTTAGCTCTCTCTCTGCTCCTTCACTCGTCTGCTCCAGCAAACAATGGAAGGCTTCACCGTGTGGCCACCTGATAATTAATTAAATTAAAGCAGGCTGGTCCACAATGTGGCTCAGGGATTGGTGTGGGGGGAATGGGTTTGAATTTATGGGGCATTGGCACCAGTATTGGGGTAGGTGGGACCTGTTCGGGAGGGATGGGGTTGGTCTGAACCGTGCTGGGACCAGAGTGCTGGCGAATCGAGTAAAGAGGACTGTAGACAGGGCTTTAAACTAATTGGGGGGGGGGAGGGTGCGAGGGTAGGTGACCTTACGAGGTCTAAAGTGAAGGAGAGGGTACAGGTAAGGGAAGAGGCCGAGGATGTCCCAATAATAGAGGGAGTAGGGGGCGTGAGTATGGTTGGTGGAGTTACGGCAAATAGGGTCCAGGTGAAGGCTGGGATGAAAGCACTTTATCTGAATGCACGAAGCATTCGGAATAAAGTGGATGAGCTGGTGGCGCAGATCGACACAAATGGATACGATCTGGTGGCCATTACAGAGACATGGCTGCAAGGTGACAGGGACTGGGAGCTGAATGTCCAGGGGTATCAAGTGTTTAGGAAGGATAGGCAGGAGGAAAGAGGGGGGGGCGTAGCTCTGCTGATTAAGGATAGCATCAGGGTGGTAGCAAGGGATGATATTGGAGCCAAGGAGCAGAACGTGGAATCGTTGTGGGTGGAGATTAGGAACAGCAAAGGGAGGAAGACGCTGGTGGGTGTCGTCTATAGGCCCCCGAATAATGATCTGGAGATGAGGCGGGCTGTTAACACGCAAATAAGTGCGGCGTGCAGGAATGGGACGGCCGTAATTATGGGGGATTTCAATCTACACATTGATTGGTCGACCCATGTTGGACACGGTGGGCTCGAGGAGGAGTTCTTGGAATGCTGCCAGGATAGTTTCCTTGAACAGTGTGTGTTGGAGCCGATGAGGGAGCGAGCTACTAAAATTGTTACTTCCAAAAACTCTTGGTTACATCCAACAAATCTTCGACCAGGATGTACTCGTCGATGTACTGACAAATTCTTCACTAGCTCACAGCACTGGTGCGGACCAATAGTGCACAGCGTTAGTGTGGACCGATAGCACACAGCGTTGGTGTGGACCAATAGCACAGAGCATCGGTGTGGACCAATAGGATGCAGCACTGATGTGGACCAATAGCGCGTAGAGTTAGTGTGGACCAATAGCATGCAGCGTTGGTGTGGACCAATAGCTCACAGCGCTGGTGTGGACCAATAGCTCACAGCGTTGGTGTGGACCAATAGCTCACAGCGTTGGTGTGGACCAATAGCTCACAGCGCTGGTGTGGACCAATAGCTCACAGCGCTGGTGTGGACCAATAGCTCACAGCGTTGGTGTGGACCAATAGCTCACAGCGTTGGTGTGGACCAATAGCTCACAGCGTTGGTGTGGACCAATAGCTCACAGCGTTGGTGTGGACCAATAGCTCACAGCGTTGGTGTGGACCAATAGCTCACAGCGTTGGTGTGGACCAATAGCTCACAGCGTTGGTGTGGACCAATAGCTCACAGCGTTGGTGTGGACCAATAGCTCACAGCGTTGGTGTGGACCAATAGCTCACAGCGTTGGTGGGGACCAATAGCGCGCAGCATTGGTGTGGACCAATAGCGCGCAGCGTTGGTGTGGACCAATAGCGTGCAGCGTTGGTGTGGACCAATAGCGCGCAGCGTTGGTGTGGACCAATAGCGCGCAGCGTTGGTATGGACAATAATACACAGCGTTGGTGTGGACCAATAGGGCGCAGCGTTGGTGTGGGCCAATAGGGCACAGCATTGATGTGGACCAATAGCTCACAGCGTTGGTGTGGACAATAATACAGCGCTGGTGTGGACCAATAGCTCACAGCGTTGGTGTGGACAATAATACAGCGCTGGTGTGGACCAATAGCTCACAGCGTTGGTGTGGACCAATAGCTCACATAAGAACATAAGAACATAAGAAATGGGAGCAGGAGTAGGCCATCTAGCCCTTCGAGCCTGCCCCGCCATTCAATAAGATCATGGCTGATCTGTTGTGGCTCAGTTCCACTTTCCCGCCCTCTCCCCATAACCCTTAATCCCCTCTCTTATCAAGAACCCATCAACCCGCTTCTTAAAAATATTTAGCGAGGCAGCCTCCACCACTTCAACGGGCAGAGAATTCCAGAGATTCACCACCCTTTGAGTGAAGAAGTTCCTCCTCAACTCCGTTCTAAACCGCCTCCCCTTTATCTTGAGGCTGTGCCCCCTAGTCCTACTGTCTTTTTTGAGCGGGAAGAGTCTCTCCACCTCTATCCTATCCATCCCATTCATCATCTTATACGTCTCAATGAGATCTCCCCTCATTCTTCTAAACTCTAAACTCACAGCGCTGGTGTGGACCAATAGCTCACAGCGTTGGTGTGGACCAATAGCTCACAGCGCTGGTGTGGACCAATAGCTCACAGCGCTGGTGTGGACCAATAGCTCACAGCGCTGGTGTGGACCAATAGCTCACAGCGCTGGTGTGGACCAATAGCTCACAGCGCTGGTGTGGACCAATAGCTCACAGCGCTGGTGTGGACCAATAGCTCACAGCGCTGGTGTGGACCAATAGCTCACAGCGCTGGTGTGGACCAATAGCTCACAGCGCTGGTGTGGACCAATAGCTCACAGCGCTGGTGTGGACCAATAGCTCACAGCGCTGGTGTGGACCAATAGCTCACAGCGCTGGTGTGGACCAATAGCTCACAGCGCTGGTGTGGACCAGTAGCTCAAATCACTGGTGTGGACCAATAGCTCACAGCGCTGGTGTGGACCAATAGCGTGCAGCGTTGGTGTGGACCAATAGCTCACAGCGTTGGTGTGGACCAATAGCTCACAGCGCTGGTGTGGAACAATAGCTCACAGCGCTGGTGTGGACCAATAGCTCAAATCACTGGTGTGGACCAATAGCTCACAGCGCTGGTGTGGACCAATAGCGTGCAGCGTTGGTGTGGACCAATAGCTCACAGCGTTGGTGTGGACCAATAGCTCACAGCGCTGGTGTGGAACAATAGCTCACAGCGTTGGTGTGGACCAATAGCTCACAGCGCTGGTGTGGACCAATAGCACGCAGCATCGATGTGGACCAATAGCTCACAGTGCTGGTGTGGACCAATAGCTCACAGCGCTGGTGTGGAACAATAGCTCACAGCGTTGGTGTGGACCAATAGCTCACAGCGCTGGTGTGGACCAATAGCTCACAGCGCTGGTGTGGACCAATAGCTCACAGCGTTGGTGTGGACCAATAGCTCACAGCGCTGGTGTGGACCAATAGCTCACAGCGCTGGTGTGGACCAATAGCTCACAGCGCTGGTGTGGACCAATAGCACGCAGCATCGATGTGGACCAATAGCTCACAGTGCTGGTGTGGACCAATAGCATACAGCACTGGCATGTCAGTAGTTTGAATATGAGTGACCTCCTGATTACCAGAACTTCCAGGCTAACAAGTGTTGCTGCAAAACTACAAACAAATTGACTCAGATATCACCAATTGCAAGCGAACCAAACTTTCCAAGGTTCAGGTAACAATCTTTGCAGTCATCACTTGATGAGGTTTTGTGCAACTAAAGGTCACATGATTCATTATCCTGAAATATCTCCAAGCAGAACTGGTGCCACTTTGGGAAATGTTCACATTTACTGCTCTAAGTTAGGAGCCAATTAAATTATTTTAATTCAAATCAGATCCATAGTCATCTGAATTTATAACTTTCTTGCGGATTTTGAACAGAAACCATTAACAAAAGAATAGGATGTCCAGTCGGGAGGAACAGTAATCAGCAAAGGAAATCTCTTCATATTGATATTAGTGCTCAAACACAAACAGAACAGGCTGCAGATTGCCATTCCTGTTGTCCTGTGCCTCAGATGAACATGATGCCTTTTGCACAATGATGCAATTTCTGCCCATCAGTCCACACCATCGATCCATTGCGGGCACACATGAACACAAAGATTTGCCCCACCTATTGATTAACAGGAGATCCCAATGCTACAGGAGTTGCAAAATGCTGTCAAACCATGTCCCCATCTAATGATTACCATTCATTCATATTTGGCTGTCAATTTCTGACTTTGTCACACAAATTAATTGTTATTGTTAACATTTAACTTAATAATTTTATATAACTCATTGCTTGTGGTAACATGGTGGGTATTTGTGTTTAAACACATAGGAATTCCAGATCATATAATTTTGTGAAATTAAAATTCACTGCCACGCAGTTTGGAGCAAGTTTTCCATATGCACGGTGAAGGATTTCTTTACATTTGCAAAGATCATACAGGATATATCGATAGCAATGCCAAAGTCTCTCCCCATTTAAATAATGAGTTGTCTTCCCATTTATCCGACCAAAATGCGTTACCTCACACAAATGCGTTATCCACGTTAAACTCCATCTGCCACATATTGGCCCACTCTCCTAACATATCTCTATTCATTTGTCAGGTTCTTATTTCCTCATTGCAACTTACTGTCCCGCCTATTTTTATGTCACCTGCAAAGTTGGCTGTAGAGTTTTCTATCCCTATATCCAAGTCATTAATATAGATTGTAAATAGCTGGGGCCCAAGGACTGAACCCTATAGTTCCCCACTAGTTACTTCTTGCCATCCACCAAAAAACATTTATCACATCTTCAACCATTTGGCCTGTATATCACAAAAGAAATGTGTGGCTTTTTCCAGATGTGAGTCTTATTATTAATAATAATGGCCCACTAAAAAAATTGAAGCTATTTTACAAGTACCACATCCAAAGAATGTGATGTAATTGAGGTCCTTTCTACGGTTAGCAAATGATTAACTTTGCTATATTATTGATGCTATTGCATAATTTACTGTGTGTGAAACAGTAATGGGACTAGATAACAGAATGTGAGCAAGCAAACAAGGATGCCAAAGATGTTTTGCAGAAGCCTTTAGTATTAGTTCATTTTAATCTGAAGCTATCATTAGGGCGATGCGGCGGCGCGGGCTCGTTGGGCCGAAGGGCCTGTTTCCCGTGCTGGGTTGTTCTTTGTTCTTTGTATTACTGTTTGCTTATGATGCTTCACTTTATGGAGTGGGGGCAATCGCTTCATATGTTATGCTTATAGGAGAAGAACAACCAATAGTTTTTGCTTTGTGTAAACTCTGACTAGTTCTGAATCTAGCTATGCTGAACCAAAAGGGGTATAATTTTTGGCATACTTATATGGTCGTCATTTCACATTATTGACTGATCATTGATACTTAACTACTATTTTTGGGCAGTATAAAGGCATCCTTGTTAGCTGCTAGTCATGCAATGAATCAACTCCAGCCTCCCACATTGCCTGCATCCACTATAGTTTGCCTATTGCCACAACAGTCCACAGCAGACGCCATGTCCCTGGCCCTGCACTCAACCCTGGAACACTTGGATAACAAAACACCTATGTCAAACTCCTATATATTGACTACAGCTTAGCCTTCAACACCACTATTCCCACGAAACTCATCTCCAAATCCTGTGGCCTGGACCTCAGCTCCTTCCTCTGCGACTGGATCCTGAACTTCCTAACCCACAGACCACAATCAGTAAGGATAGGCAACAACACCTCCTCCACAATCATCCTAAACACTGGTGCACTACAAGACTGTGTCCTTAGCCCCTTATTATTCTCCTTATGCACCTATGACTGTGTAACCAAATTCCCCTCCAATTCAATTTTCAAGTTTGCTGATGACATCACCGTGGTGGGTCAGATCTCAAACAATGATGCGACAGAGTACAGGAATGAGATAGGGAATCTGGTGAACTGGTGCAGCGACAATAATCTCCCCCTCAACGTCAACCAAATGGAGGAGATTGTCATCAACTTCAGGAAGTGTAATGGAGAACGTGCCCTGACTGCATCAACAGGGACAAAGTAGAAATGGTTGAAAGCTTCAAGTTCTTAGGTGTCCAGAACACCAACAACCTGTCCTGGTCCTCCCATGCCAACACTATAGTTAAGAAAGCCCACCAACACCTCTACTTTCTCAGAAGACTAAGGAAACTTGGCATGTCCACTATGACCCTTGCCAGATGCATCATAGAAAGCATTCTTTCTGGTTGTATCACAGTTTGGTATGGCTCCTGCTCTGCCCAAGACCGCAAGAAACTACAAAAGGTCGTGAATGAAGCCCAGTCTATCACACAAACCCAGCCTCCCACCCATCAGACTTTTGACTTATCTTGCATTAAGTTGATCTTTCTCTACACCCTAGCTATGACTGTAACACTACATTTTGCACTTTTCCTTCTGTATGAATGGTATGCTTTGTCTGTGTAGCCTGCAAGAAACAATACTGATATATGCGACAATAATAAATCAAGTCTAATCTATTGCAAAGTTGGTCACTGAACTTATTTGCATGTCCCTACGATATAAAGTATCATCAGTCAAAGTGTCGTGCTAATGCTGATGTGTTATCATATTTACCTTTACCTACTGAGCAGATGCCACCAACTAATTTTGCTGATGTTCTTTATTTTTCGGTAGTAAATCTTTTGTCTGTGACAGTTTCTCACGTTCGCAGACATACCAGAAACAAACCACACCCACTTTTGTGTATGGCAGTTAAAGGGACAAGATCTGGAGAGAAAACTGGTCAGTGAACCTGGAGAGTTCCACAGGGGTTCTCTCTCTAGAATGGATACTAAAGAACAAAGAACAAAAACAAAACAATACTCTGCCAAATACTCATCAGATTCTACCCAGTGCCTTCAGTTACTGACTCTATCTCAGTTACAGAAACAAAGCCTCACCCACTCATTCATTTCTGATCACATCTTCTCTCTACTTTGCCTGACCATGAGTGGCAACAATTAATAAGCAAGGCATGCATCTGTATGCACCTTAAATAAATGCCATAAAATACACCACTTACCAATCAGAACACTGCTTCCAGAAGTCAAAACCTCTTTATTTCCCAGAACAGTAGCAAATATTGCGTAAACATTAGACCCAGTGAGTGCAAACTGTCGGACCAAGTCCTTTGAGTCTTGAGAGACTTTCGGTAGATCTACAATGTATTAAATATTGATTAGAATGTGTTTAACTGAAAGGATGACAGAAAATAGACTGCTAATGATGTTTGGCACAATGTGACTAAGCTGTGCTACCTGTCACATTGGAATTCAAAAACTATATCTGTGTACTTTATAATGAAATCATAAACTGATCAAGACATTCAGCACACACTGCAGTGTTGAGTCAAACTGGCTTCTTCACATCAAGCAGCCAAAATAACCATGAACATCAAGAAAAGCCCTCAGTAGAAACAGTAAGTCAAAGAATATCAACTACTGCAAAATATCAGAGTAAAGGGCTGAGAATATAGTGTTTATATTGTAACTTCATGTTATTAAGTTAAATGGACAAAGGAGATATGGCAGGGAAAAGTCAGAACAAAATGGGAAAATGCGGGAAGAGCAGGACACAGACAGGAAAACTATAGGGAGAGAGAGGAAGGGGGCAGACAGGGAGTGTAGTGCTGGTAGGGTGGGGAAGGAGTTAGGAAGGGTATGGGGTTGTAAAGGGGAGGAAGTAAGGCAGGATGATGAAAGAAGGGAGGGTGAGGTAGGGAGGAAGAAGAAAAAGAAGGGATGATGGGGATAGTGAGGTGGGGTGGGGGAGGAATGGCAAGGCGGTTGGGGTATTGAAAGTGAGCTGGAACATTCTGGTGGAGCCCTGAGGGACACAAGCAAAATATTACACAAAAATCCACAGGCCATCCATGAATAGTTTATGGAAACCCCAGAATCAGCTGATAGTGGGAATGGAGGTAGAGAGTTGGTGTGGGAGAGAGTGGTGACAATGCTGAGTGCTGCCCCTAATCACTGGAAATTGATAATAATTACTGATAAATTAAGTTTGATGCCCTGGAGGAATGTGCTTCATACCTTGTAAAAGCAATCTTGTAGTTGCTGTCACTTGACCAAGAATGTTTGATGCATGACAAGAATATGATCCCTGATTTAGCAAAGTGACATTAATTATTGAGAGATCTCCATTCTGGAAAACCTGAGCATTTCCACCAAGTGGACCGAGCTCCTTTGTCCAGATGACACTTGGCTCAGGAATACCTAGAAAACAAAAAGTTTACAAGAAATGAAATTAAATATCGCTTCTTCTTAAATCTGAGGAAAAAAATATAAAGATGCTTTGCTGCATGTGCAAACTGCAATATGTTACAAAGAACAAAGAACAACACAGCACAGGAAACAGGCCCTTCAGCCCAACAAGCCCGTGCCGCCATTTTAACATTGTGAGTGCCCTCTTCTACCCATGACCTTTGTCCATGCCTATTGGAATCCACAATAAAGGAATTATAACCAGATTGAAGGACATAAGAACATAAGAAATAGGAGCAGGAGTAGGCCATCTAGCCCTTCGAGCCTGCCCTGCCATTCAATAAGATCATGGCTGATCTGAAGTGGATCAGTTCCACTTTCCCGCTTTCTCCCCATAACCCTTAATTCCCCTGTCTATCAGAAACCTATCTACCCGTGACTTAAATATATTTAGCGAGGCAGCCTCCACCACTTCAATGGGCAGAGAATTCCAGAGATTCACCATCCTTTGAGTGAAGAAGTTCCTCCTCAACTCCGTTCTAAACTGCTCCCCCCCCTCCTATCTTGAGGCTGTGCCCTCTAGTCCTGCTGTCCTTTCTAAGCGGGAAGAATCTCTCTACCTCTACCCTATCCATCCCTTTCATTATCTTATACGTCTCTATAAGATCCCCCCTCATCCTTCTAAACTCCAACGAGTACAGACCCAGTCTATTTAGTCTCTCTTCATAGCCCAACCCTCTCATCTCCGGTATCAGCCTAGTGAACCTCCTCTGCACTCCCTCCAAGGCCAAAATATCCTTGCGCAAGTGCGGCGACCAAAACTGCACTACTCCAGCTGTGGCCTCACCAGTACCCTGTACAGTTGCAGCAAGACCTCCCTGCTTTAATATCCTATCTCCCTCGCTATAAAGGCCAGCATCCCATTCGCCTTCTTGATTACCTGCTGCACCCGCAGACTGGGTTTTTGTGACTCATGCACAAGGACCCCCAGGTCCCTCTGCACCGTAGCATGCTGCAGCTTTTTGCCCTTCAAATAGTAATCCCTCCTACCATTATTTCTGCCAAAGTGGATAACCTCACACTTGCTAACATTATACTCCATCTGCCAGGTCCATGCCCACTCGCTCAGTCTATCCAGATCCCTCTGCAGACTTTCCACACCCTTCGTACAATTTGCTTTTCCACTCATCTTTGTGTCATCAGCAAATTTCGTTACCCTACACTCAGCCCCCTCCTCCAGATCATCTATATAAATGGTAAATAGCTGAGGCCCCAGCACCGATCCCTGGGGCACTCCACTAGTCACCAACCGCCAATCAGAATAGCACCCATTGACACCTACTCTCTGCCTCCTATTAGACAACCAATCCTCTATCCACGCTAACACCTTACCCCCAACTCCATGCACCCTAACCTTCTGAAGCAACCTTTTGTGCGGCACCTTGTCAAACGCCTTTTGAAAATCAAGAAACACCACATCCACCGGTTCCCCTCTGTCTACCACACTAGTCACCTCCTCATAGAAATCCAATAAATTCATCAAACACGACTTCCCCTTAACGAATCCGTGCTGCGTCTGCTCTATCAAACCATTCTTCCAGGTGCCTCGCTATTTCTTCTTTGATGACGGATTCAAGCATTTTTTCAACTACAGACGTTAAACTAACCGGCCTATAATTCCCTGCCTTTTGTCTGCTACCTTTTTTAAACAGCGGTGTAACATTAGTCGTTTTCCAATCTTCCGGCACTTCCCCGGAATCCAGCGAATTTTGGTAAATAATCATTAAGGCATCTACTATCACCTCTGCCATTTCCTTCAGAACCCTGGGATGCATTCCATCCGGTCCTGAGGACTTGTCCACCATCAGTCCCATTAGCCTATCAAGCACTACCTCTCTAGTGACAGTAATCGCATTCAGGCCCTCAACTCCTACCATCCTTCTATCTTTAATATCCAGCAAACTATTCGCATCCTCCTCCGTGAAGACTGAGGCAAAAAACTTATTTAAGGCCTCAGCCATTTCCTCATCTCCCACCATTGAATCCCCCTTCTCATCCTCTAAGGGTCCAACATTCACTCTAGCCAGCCTCCTCTCCTTTATATATTTGTGAAAACTCTTACTGTCCTTTTTTATATTTAGTGCTAGTTTAGCTTCATAGTCTATCCTTCCTTTATCAACTTCTTAGTCATTCTTTGTTGATTTTTAAACCTCTCCGAATCTTCTACTCGCCCACTATTTTTAGCCGTTCTGAATGTATCAGCTTTTAATTTAATACCCTCCTTTATTTCCTTCGATAACCACGGCTGGTTATCCTTCTCCTACATTCCTTCTTTACCATCGGAATATATTTCTGCTGAGCTCCGAAAAAGATCTCCTTAAAGATCCTCCACTGTTCCTCAGCCGTCCTACCGATCAATCTGCGCCCCCAATCTACATTCGCCAATTCCTCTCTCATCCTATCGTACTCCCCTCTGTTCAAACAGAGGACACAGGTTCAGGACCCTACTTTCTCATCCTCCATCTGCATCAAAAGCTCAACCATACAATGATCGCTCGTCCCAAGAGGATCCCTCACAACAAGATCCCTAATTCTTCCTGCCTCGTTACACAACACCAGATCTAAGATAGCTCGCTCCCTCGTTGGTTCCGTCACACACCATTCAAGGAAACTATCCCGACAGCATTCCAAGAACTCTTCCTCAAGCCCACCGCGTCCGACTTGGGTCAACCAATCAATATGTAGATTGAAATCCCCCATAATTATCGCCGCTCCATTTCTGCACGCATCATTTATTTGCTTGTTTATAGCCCGCCCCACCTCTAAGTTATTATTTGGGGGCCTATAGACCACACTCACCAGCGTCTTCCTCCCCTTACTGTTCCTTATCTCCATCCACAACGATTCTATGTTCTGCTCTTTGGAGCCTATATCTTCCCTTACTACCGCCCTGATATTATCCTTAATCAGCAGAGTCACCCCACCCCCTTTTCCTCCCATCTATCCTTCCTAAACACTTGATACCCCTGGACATTCAGCTCCCAGTCCCTGTCACCTTGCAGCCACGTCTCTGTAATGGCCACCAGATCATATCCATTTGTGCTGATCTGCGCCACCAGCTCATTCACTTTGTTCCGAATGCTTCGTGCATTCAGATAAAGTGTCTTTATCCCAGCCTTTATCTGGACCCTATTTGAAGGAACGCTACCAACCTTTCTCATGCCCCCTTCTCCCTTTATTATTGGGTCATCCGCAACATTTTCCCGTGTCCGTACCCTCTCTTTTACTTTAGATATTGTAATTTCTCCCACCCCTGCACCCTCCCCTCCCCCCGCACCCTCTCTCCCCCCCCCCGTACCCTCTCCCCCCCCCCTTACCCTCTCCCCCCCCCCTTACCCTCTCCCCCCCCCGCCCCCCCCCTTACCCTCTCCCCCCCGCCCCCCCCAATTAGTTGAAAGCCCTATCTACAGTCCTAGTTATACGATTCGCCAGGACTCTGGTCCCAGCACGGTTCAGACTAAGACCATCCCATCTGAACAGGTCCCATCTGCCCCAATACTGGTGCCAATGCCCCATAAATTCAAACCCATTCCTCCCACACCAATCCCTGAGCCACCCATTCATCTCTTTAATCCTATTTACCCTATGCCCATCTGCACACGGTTCAGGTAGTGATCCAGAGATAACCACCTTGTCGGTTCTGCTTTTTAATTTGGTTCCCAGCTTTTCATACTCCCTCTGCAAATCCTTAGTTCCCATTCTGCCTATGTCGTTGGCACCCACATGAACCACAACAACCGGATTCTTACCCTCCCACTCCAGGTTCCTCTGCAGCCCAGATGAGACATCCCGGACCCGAGCACCAGGCAGACAACGCACCCTTCTGTATTCTTTATCATTGTGACAAAAGACAGTGTCTATACCCCTAACCACACTATCCCCAATTACCACTACATTCCTCTTTACTTCTTCCCCTTTGTCCTGTGTCTGCACCACTGTACCGTGGGCAGTTTGCTCATCAACCTTACAGCCCTCATTCTTGTCCACACTGGGAGCAAGAACCTCAAACCTGTTGTGCAGATTGAGAGGCTGAGGCCTTTGGGTCCCCCCCTCCTTCCTCCCCACCCTCCCCCCCTTCCTCTCACCCTTCCTCTCCACTCCCCCCTCCTTCCTCCCACCCTTCCTCCCCACTCCCCCACCCTTCCTCCCCACCCCCCCTTCCTCCCTCCTTCCCCCCCGCTCCCCCCTCCTTCCTACCCGCTCCCCCTCCTTTCTCTCACCCTTCCTCTCCTCAGTAGCACCCTCCTGTTCCTGACCCTCAGATTAGCCAGACTAGGGGGTGTGGATCTCTCTTGTACCCCATTATCCAGGTTACACTCCCTCTCCCTGATGAGCTTCAGTGTCTGAAGCTCAGAGGTCAGTTTGTCTACTTTGAGCTGGAGCTCTTCAAGCAACTGTCACTTACTGCAGACATGGGCACTGGGAAGGACCTTGGGGTCCACCAGCTCCCACATCATACAGAAACAGCACATCACATGCCCAATTTAGGGATGCCTAATTTAGGGACAATTTGTTAACACTAATCAGCTTAAGAGCACGTTTTTTGGGATATGGGAGAAAACCGGAGCACCCGGAGAAAACCCACGCAAGCACGGGGAGAATGCGCAAACTCCCACAGTCACTGGCCCAAATCCATGTATCTGCACAGCAAACAGTGATAGTCACTGAGCTGTCATGTTGCCCAGCATCTGGTCCAGTTTAAGCGCACACTAACGACGTGAAGCACTAGGCCACTCTCGAAACCACATCCAAGAGCAGCCCTCGCATGACCCACCGCGTGTATGCCCCTTGTTGGACAACAAGGCGGACTGAATCACTGTGGATATAAGAAAAAAAGACAACTATCAACGTACACAACTAAGAACATAAGAACATAAGAACATAAGAAATAGGAGCAGGAGTAGGCCATCTAGCCCTTCGAGCCTGCCCCGCCATTCAATAAGATCATGGCTGATCTGTCGTGGCTCAGTTCCACTTTCCCGCCCTCTCCTTATACAGACATTCACGGAATTCCCAGAAGCTCAAAAGTAAGAGACGTAAAGGTGAGCCATAAAATATTTTGGGATGTCCACTGGAATCTATTGATTCCCAGGAACGTCCTGAGGCTCTTGATCCTTATTTAGAACAATCTTTTGTATCCCTCCATCTCTAGTCTGCTCATGTGCCTATCTAGGTAAGCCTTAAACAACTCTAGCGTGCCTGCCTCCACCACCCTACTTGGCAGTGCATTCCAGGCCCCCACAACCCTCTGTGCGAAAAACCTCCCTGTAACATCTGAATTATACCTCGCCCCTCTCACCCTAAGCCCGTGGCCCCTCGTAATTTTCGTATCCAATCAAAGGCAAAGCTAAATAGTCAATTAAATCAGATCCATCTGAATGTGTGGCTTTGTATTTCCTCATGTGGCAAATGAATGAATTTCTCGATCTTTCTGAGTTGGTTTCTCTCTAACCATTTACTCAGTCTATAATTCTCACATTAATGTTATTGGATATTTCAGCACTTGTCAAGTTACTACAAAGTAATTGAAAGGAGAATGTGTTGGCCAATGCGCCCACTTCTGAATGTTGTGATTAGTTTGCTACTCTTTCTGGAACTTCTAGAGCTATATTGTACTGTTTTTGTGGTCAATGTTATTAAAAGGCAGGGTATCTGAACATGAACAGTTATCAGATATATCACCTGTATATTTAGAAATACTATCACTATGAAAGGTGCTTTAAAATACATTATTCATTAACCATTTGAGGGTTTAAGTAAAAATTCAACCGCTGAAGATTGCAAATGTTCAGTATTTTTTTAAGATTGCTACTGCCCTGGAACTCTCACTCCCCAATTCTTTGTACAATATATACCTTCACAATTCTAAAATCAATATTGAGGAGAAACAGTAATCGAGGGTCACACATCCTGCATCCTGAACTGAAACAGCTAGAGTCCTGACCAGAGAGAAACATGGAATCCTGTAATATTTTAAAATGTATTTATAGTCGTTGTTGCCATGGTGATCAATCTAACTCTGGAAGTGAATAGTAAAAGATTCTGACATTGGTTATCTGGACAGCAGAACAGAATGGTTTGTGTGGGATGTATTTACAGAACCCACATGTTCAAATGGATACACTGTTCCTTCTATCAGCTTGAGGTATTAGTAAATGAAGGGGCAGGTGACAGCTCTGCAAATCTGGACATCAGCAGCAGCTGGTTGCAGGTAGAATTTGTTGAGCTGAGTTTCCCCAGAGTCAAATTCCTGCAAAGTAAGGGAGAGGAAGGAAGTGCATCATCAATGTGACCGCTTGTGTGGAGGACATGGCACCAATCAGGCACAGACACAATGGGTGAGATTTTCTGTACCCTCTCCTCACACTTTCCTGCCCCTCGGTGTGTTTTGCAGTGACAAAGATAGCCTGCCACTGGTCAGTGATGGGATCTTCTGGTCTCGCTATTACCACCACCAGGAAACCAGTGGCTGAGGATTGCCATTGGTGGGATCAGAAGATCTTGCTGGCAGGAAAGGCTGGAAATTTTCAGTAAATCTAGTGGATTTACATAGTAAGGGACCACTGTAAAGCGAGGCACAAAGAGGGATAGAATCATTCATATTCCAACAGACTGTCAGTGAAACCCTGCCAACGGGGATACAGCTAACTCCTTCCGCAAGAGAATTGCTGGGCAGAAGGTACAGTTTAGATATTAGGTGCGATTCACCAACCCAAAGCAACAGTGCAATGAAACACATCAATGTGCTTCACAGAGTGGGACAATGGCCTTTCTTTTGGATAGACTTAGCAAATGACCAGCAGCAACAATGGGCTGAATGGCCTCCTTCTTGCTGTAAACACATTTTTGGGGATGGATTTTTAAAATATTTTTGGAGAATGCTGTGTTATTCTGTAAATAAATTTGTGTGTCTTTCTATGTATTAAGATGGAGAAAAGTTAAGAAAATTTGTTTTGGAGAGTTGAGAGATAAAAGGAGTATAAGTCCAAATGCATTTCTAATAAGATTCATGGTAATCTACACCTACAAATAAATAGGTTGGGTGTTTAAAGTTTGCATTAAGAGATTGATAATGGCTTTGCTTTTCAGCTGTTAAATTTAAGGGACATTTACAACTTACAAAGCTTTCAAAAGTAAAAAAGGGCGGGTTATTAAATTTTATTTAACTTGAAAGGGAAGGCAATGTTTATATTTTAGAAGAGTTGAGGTCAAAGAGATGCTGAGAAATCGAAGATGAAAGAGAAAAGGGATATTTAATGAAAGATGCAGAGCTGAGTGTTGACTGCGTGGGAGAGATATCCTGGACCAGCTTTGTGTTGAGAGAAGATGTGACATCTGAAGCATCCTCCCCAAAACCAGAAAAGTGTTTGTTTTGGAAAACAGTCTTATTTCTGAGTTTTTTTTAAGATTCCTATAGCCAAGGGGAGAGGGGGTAGAGTCTAAGGAGCTATGTAGCATATTTTCACTCAAGTAACAGCAGTTTTGCCCTGGGTAATATTACAGGATTTTCAGAGTTAAATCTTCATAAGAGGGTATAGCCAAGAAGATATTTCTAATATGTTCTAAGTGGGTTCTTTTGAGGGGATTTTATAAAATTATTTTAACCATCTAATTTTAACCTGTATCGGGTTTTTTTCTCATTGATAAATATTTTAATTTTTAAAATCCCATAAGTATTACAGGAATTCTCTGTTTCTGGGATCAGTAGACTTTGCCTCAGTTTCAGTATACAAAAAGGCTACAATCAGAAGAAATGTTTCCCTCTAGGATTTGGCATGTTCAGAAATAACATCTGATATGATTGTAACAAATGATCACACAATTTGCTGAAATAACTATATTTCCACACTGGATTTGTAAATCATTCCGGCTTCTTGTTCCGTGCTGTCCCGAGATGTGGCACCTACTGCTATATGAAGGATGGGGGAAAACACTCGTCTCGTCTTTCCCCCAACCTCGCCCCCGCCCCTGCCCCCCCCCCATTGCGCCCCAGCCATTCCACCCCATCTCTCCCCCAGTATAACAGTGTGGCTGTGGGGTTCTCTGTCGGATGTTGTGATCCAGATTTGTGGAAAAGTCAGGTTCTGAAGACCCAGCGAGAATTGTGGGGCAAAGCTAGGCGTGGGAAAGTCCAGACAGAGCAGCAATCCGACAACGATTGTCACTTTGCTGATGATCTGGGCCAGCGATAGTTCCAATTCCGATTTCTGATCCATTCACAGGCTCCAGCTGAGGGCAGCAGAGTCTTTATAAAAAAAATGAACATTTTTAATGGCTCAAGTCTCCCAAACACCTGATCAGAGGCTGGGGTAAATAGGGAGATGGAGCTGGGTTATAACTCTTACCCACGGGTTGGGGAAGGGGGCAGTCACTCTCCAGGAGGAAGGGGGATGGTCATTCAGTGTTGGGGAGAGGGTGAAGGTCACTCTAAAAACCAGGGATCGTCACTCTCCAGGACGGTCACTCTCAGTCCCGAGGAGAGGGGATGGTCACTCTCAGTCCTGGGGAAGGGGGACAGTCACTCTCGGTCCTGGGAAGAGGAAGATGGTCACTCTCAGTCCTGGGGACAGGTGGACAGGCACTCACAGTCCCATGGACGGGGGGATGGTCACTCTCAGTCCCAGGGACAGAGGGACGTTCACTCTTGGTCCCGAGGAGAGGGGGACAGTCACTCTTGGTTCCAGGAATTGCGGGGGGGAACGGTAATTCTCGGTCCTGGCGAGAGTGGCATGGTCACTGTCTACGTTTCCTGCCCAAAGGCTCTGAAATCTTGCCCAATCTATTATTTGTAGTTGCATTAATGCACAAACACCGTTTTTTGAGCAAGTTTTTTGTTATTAACCAAGATGAAATATGATGTTGTGTATAATTGGTAACAACATTATCCAAGTGATTAATGAGCTGTATGTGTGCCATGTGTTTGGTTCTTTCTTTTACAAACGAGTTACTCATGCTAAAGCTCGTGCTGTGATGTTGCTGCATCAGCCCAGAGGCGCTAGAGACACCAAATCAAACCGTTATGTTAGGTTTCCTTCAAAAATATCAGATCCCAAGCAGCAGCCAATAGTTTTTAGAGAATTCTTTTTAACTTGGCTTCCCTCTTTCAAAACCCACAACCTCTATCACCGAGAAGGAAAAGGGCAGCAGAGATATAGGAACACCACCACCTGCAAGTCCCCCTCCAAGTCACTCACCATCCTGACTTGGGAATGTATCGCTTCACTGTTGCTGGATCAAATCCTGAACTCCCCACCTGACCGCACAGTGATTGTACCTACACTTCAGGGACTGCAGCAGTTCATGAAGGCAGCTCATCTCCACCTTCTCAAGGGTAATTAGGGATGGACAACAAATACTTGCCTAGCCACCGATGCCCACATCCTGCGAGTGAATAAAAAATGAAATAGTATAGAGGGCATTCCTGGAGGACCTGAGAGAGGGAGAGTGTGACAGCAGCGCAAAGTCCGCCCCCTAGAATTGTATCCAGGAAGCATTTGATACAAAGTGGGTGATGGCATCATGAACATCTGTTTCAGTCTGCTCCAGACCACTCAGAGATCTGATCTGGCTGCATTGACACTGCCCTTTAGCTCTTGGGTGCCTATCTGAAGAGAATGAAAAGCAGCAGCTTCCGAACAAAGAACAAAGGACAAAACAGCCCGGGAACACAGGCCCTTTGGCCCAACAAGCCCGCGCCGCCATTTTAACGTTATGAGTCCCCCCTCCACCCATGACCCTTGTCTAGGCTTATGGCATTCCACATTCTGAGAGGAGAGCCTGGAATTTCCCTTGGTGCTGTTTCTTTCTTGGTGAAACCACATGACTGAAGAAACGGTAACAATTTCCTCCCCAGAAATCTCTGAATTTCATTAAATAATCCTATTTAACAATCTTCTTGCTAAGCAGCAGGCCACAATCATTTTAGTGTTTGGTGGAAATACTCCAGAGAGCTATGAATGGACTCCTTGGATACACTGGGTAATTTCTTGTAATATACAATTCATGAGAAATCTCTGCTCTTGAAACTTTAAAATGATAAAACTTTTTAGATAATTATCTATTCAATTGTTAATTGAACCAAGTGTATTAATTTAAAGATAGTCTTACCATTGACTTGGCATATAATTGTGATATTTGTTCTCAACCTTGCTTTCACAACACTTCCCACGTCCACCCTGACTGATGTTGAATTGAAGTTCACCAAGTCATGTTTGGACACCCTAATTACTGGCTTCCCTACAGAAAACAAACCAGGTGGCACATTATGTAGTTATGAAATAGAGGAAACGTCACATAACGAACAATAATTTCCAAACAAAAAAATTTGAATTTATTGCATGCGTCACCATTTCTATTAACAGTTGTAGCTTCCATGGGCTTAGTTTAAAGCTTTGATTACAGCGGCCTTTCTGACTCTGTGACCTGGCAGCTGGAATCATTGCTAATGAGTTTTTCTGCCCAGTTAGAAAATGATAAATTGTCATTGCATTAACACGTAAAACTGTCAATTATTTCAGGAAACTAAGACAAATTCACCTTACTGGGAAGAATGGTGTGATTAATTATAATTGTAGCAAACCTGCAATGGCAACTTTTGAAGACAAGGAATCCGAGCCAACAGAACTCCGAGCGGTGCAAGTGTAAATTCCCACATCAGACTCGCTTGGCACAAGTATTTGCAAAGCTTGGTCTGGAAGAATTTCAATTCTGTAAGGGGAAAATAATCAATCATGAGTTCTGGCCTGAGAGTTTCTCAGTTTGTGTACACAGCTCATGTTCAATTTAATATGAATACAAAACCACCCACAATAAATTCAGCAAACAAATCAGAGTATTTGTTATTACCAGAAACAGGTCATCTTTTCTAAATTTGTTGTGCTACTAAGCAATCTTTTAATAATTACTGACATCTTCATTTACAATAGAAGCAGAATCTATATCTTCACATGCACCTTTTCCTCTCTGGGAATAGTGGGCAGGTGTTTGGAGATCGATTATCCTCCTTCTGTGGTAAGCAATCCTGGAGTTGGACTTGAACCTGACTGCAGAGCAACAAGACTTCCACATGTTTACGCAAACTCAGCTTATTGTGGTGAAACATGCTGATGCCACAATCCTCAAAATTATTCATTTGAATTTCCCAAAAATCATCCAAATTCCTATCTGCTAAATTTAATCGAAAAATTATCAGCTGCATTGCAACAATGGTGCGAAAAGCAAATAACAACTGCATTACACAGTATCTTTTCATCTTCAAAACAGTGGCTGGGTGGGTGGAACTTACACCTCTGGGTCAGAGGTTGTGGGTTCAAGTCCCATGTCAGGATTTGAGCACAAAAATCACCACTCAAGTGCTGTGCTGAGGGAGTGCTACACTGTCAGAGGTGCCATCTTTCAGGTGGGATTTTAAACTGAGGTCCTGCTTACCTCTTGCAACTGGGTGCAAAAGATCCCATGGTATTATTTTGATAAAGAACAGGGAGTTATTTGCCACTGAAACCAAAGGAGAAAATGCTGGAAAATCTCAGCAGGTCTGGCAACCTCTGTAAGGAGAGAAAAGAGCTGACATTTCGAGTTTAGACAACCCTTTGTAATTATCCACCACTGCCTGCTCACCAAATGGTGGAACAGGCTTGAGGAACTGAATGACCTTCCCACATTCCAATGTTGTTTTTGATAAATGTTATTTCAGGGATAGCATTTTCCATTTTCTATAACTGTCTTCTTCCCTGGGTTAAACCAGATCGCAATCCAGAACACATTTAACAAGAGTTTCATGATGTTTAAGTTTCTCCTACTATCTGACTGCAAGAAACATAGAAACATAAAGTGCAGAAGAAGCCCTTTGGCCCATTGAGTCTGCATTGACACGTAAGACCTTTGGAAAAATCCAAGTAAACATCCTCTGCCTTGTTATCATCTTCCACTAGTTTAGTTACATTCTCAAAGGATTCCAGTAGGCTTAAGACTAATGACTGTCCATGTTACCCCTTCTCCTTAAACTTTACTTAAAATATCTCATTTAATGGCCTGAAGAATGTTGTCCGCAGTGTATGTTAAGCAGCTTGTAATTGCAAAGGTTTTGATTTGCTCCTTTTATTAATATTGGGATTTTTTCTATGCTCCATTACTAAAGCACTACTTCAATATTTATGAAGCTCTACAAAAACAGCACTCTATTTCCTCCTCTAATTCTTTAAGAGCACTAACCAATCTCCCATTTGGTTCACAAGCCTTGTGGATATTCGTTCTTCCCATTTTTGCAGGACACTATTATTAAATTGTATATATGCTTACGTAACTAGTCCAAATCTCCCTGATGGTTTCACTATATTAGTGACTAGAATTTCATAGAACCATACAACAGGAGGCCATTTGGCCCATTATGTCTGTGCCAGCTCTTTAATAGAGCTAACCAAATCCAACTGTTCCTATCCATTCCCCTATAGTCTTACAAATTCTTAAAGATCAACTATTTATCTAATTTCCTTTTAAAGTTATATTGAATGTGTTTCCACTGCCCTTCTGGGCAGTGTCTTCCAACTCACAACAACTTGCCATGGAAACTCATTTCTTCCATTGACTTTTTCCCAATGATCTTAAACCCACAACTTCTTGCTTTGATTCCTGCCACTAGAAAAAAAAGTTTCCTTATTTACTCTATCAAAACCCTCCATAATATTGAATGACTCCAGTAAATCTCCCTTTAATGCTCTCATCGAATCATAGAATCTAAAGTTTAAAGTTTATTTATGGAATGGAAGTAGGCTTCCATTAACACTGTAATTAGGTTACTGTGAAAATCTCCTACAGAATCTACAGTGCAGAAGGAGACAATTTGGCCCATTAAGCCTGCACCGACAACACTCCCACCCAGATCTTCACCTGTAGCCTCACATGCTTTTCCTCCTATTCCCCCGACATTAAGGGACAATTTAGCATGGCCAATCAATCTAAGCCACATATCTTTGGATTGTGGGATGAAACCAGAGCACCTGGAGGAAATCCACACAGATACAGAGAGAACGTGCAAACCCCACACAGACACTGGCCCAAAGCCAGAATCGAACCTATGTTTGTGGTGCTGTAAGGCAGCAGTGCTAACCACTGTGCCACCATGCCGCCCTAGAGGAATATTGCTCGAGAGGAAACAGTCACAGATTCCCCACTCTCTCCATGCAATTGAAATCCCTTATCCTTGATCTTGTTCTAATAACTCTCCGACAAGTCCACAACATTCTTGTTAAAGTGTAAATGGTTAGAATAGGGCACAATACTCTATGTAGGGCCAACCAGTGTTTTGTAAATGGTTATCATAACATTGTCATTATTGTACTCTAGGCCTTCACTTATAAAGACATACATTCAAACAGCCTCATCAATTTATTCAGTCACTTTCTTTCAGTATCTGCAGATCCTTAAATTGAAGCATTAAATACGTTGCCTCTTTTCATCTTTCTAAATGCATCACTTGGACAGAATTTTCCCCTCATGAAACCAACGTAAAGGTCTGTTTAATCTGCCCTATCCTGATGTCCTTTAACACTTTACCCCTTCCATGGCCCTACCCTTTTCTAACATTCCTTCCAATGTTTACAGGGCTATTAAACATTTAGAAACCTTTTGCAATTCATCAAACTCCCTTGTTCCTTTCCTATACACAGTTCTCCTTTCCATGATTCCTTCAGTTTAAAAGTATTTTTGTTATTTTTAATATTAAATTGCTGCAGCCTGGATCCTTGAATGCCACTCCTTTTTAAAAAAACTGAATGTATTTTCTTTTCTCATCCTCTTTAGTTACCTAAGTTCATTCCTTCTTTCTTCCAAAGTTCTATTTTTAAATACAGTTTCCCATTACTTTTTCCTGATGTTCTCAATTCCAAAATCAGTTTTTCCATTGTTTCTGCCAGTTTTTGTTTTTGGGTTTGGCACTGAAGCGATATAAAAGCTGACAATGCAATGGTGTCTTCATCCACGGGATGAATGCAGTCAGGGAGACCACACGTACTTTATACAACCTGTCCCATTTAATCTCATTCATTTCAATGGGTGACATCCAAGAGTGTTAATGTGTACAGAGTGAGAGATCTGGTTTATTTACCTTTCAGGAGATTGATCCATTTTATTGGGAGATTACTCGATGCTGAACACAAATCCATTTGGCTCTACACCTGTAATTGTGTCTTAAAGTTTGTGAAAATTAATTGGTCAATGATGCCAGTACTTTGCTGCCACCCTGACATTTTCCTCATGGAAGGAGATTGGATCTAATTTATAATATCCATTATGGTGAACACATGTCACAACTTTGCGTTTGTTGAAATGCTCACTGTTGGTGAGGCTGAATATTCTGTACAAGCCCCACAACTGATGGGACAGAGACTGAAATGGGTGGAACGCACACTTGATTTCTGCAGTTTTAAAATGCTTGGGTTTTCAGCCAAATGAGGTATCCAATGGAATCAATGGGAGCCTGGTCCGGGGTCCAAAATATAAATGAGATCTTTATTCCAGCCTAAGCTGGAAGAGAAAGGCACCTGTACAAAATACCAGAGCAACACCAATCAGAGAATGATAGGAAGGCATGTGAACAGGGAGAGTGTAGGAGCCACCTGTCCAGAAAGCTCTATCACAAACCACTAACTACACTAGAATCCTATTACTCTATTAGTCCACACTGACATTAACCTCGAATCTCGACCACTCAAACTTTCTCTTTTTGATCGGGATATTGGTAGTTAAATCAATAGCTTTCACAAAGTTAAAATTCCCACATTAATCAAACCTGCTCTGCTCATAGAATCCCTACATGCAGAAGGAGGCCATTCAGCCCATCAAGTCTGTACCAACAACAATCCCATCCAGGCTCTATTCCTGTAACCCTCATTGACCCTGCTAGTCCTCCTGACACTAGGATCAATTTATCATGGCCAAACAACGTAACCTGCACATCTTTGTACTATGAGAGGAAACCAGAGCACTCACAAGAAACCCACGCAGACATGGGGAGAATATGCAAATTCCATACAGACAGTGACCCAAGGCTGGAATTGAACCTGGGTCCCTGGCACTGTGAGGCAACAGTGTTAACCACTGTGCTACCATTCTGCCCCAATAAGATCATGGCTGATCTGATTATGGCCTCAAATCTACTTGCCCCATGGCCCTTGTCGATCAAAAAGGACTGTCAGCCCTGAATGTATTCAATGACCCTACCCCCACTGCTCACTCTGGAAGAGGATGCCACAGATAAATTCTGACAAAAAAACTCTTAATCTCAATCTAAATGGGAGAAACGTAATTTTTAAACTGTGCTCCTTAGTTCTTAGCTCCTGCACAAGGGGGAACATCCTCACAACATACACAATGTTTCATAAAATCACCTCTTAATTTTCTAAACTTTCATGGGTTTAAGTCCAACCTACACAATCTTTCCTTTACAACTCCCTCCTTTGAGTGGTCTAGGGACTAATTCCCTTGGGATTATTTCTACATATTGGCCAGTATAATTTCCATAGATGTTTATGTGAGCAGAGTTTGCAGAACCTCTAGTGGAGATTGGGGAAAGCAGACAAAATCAAGTTGGAAATTAACGTAACAAAACAATCATTATTCCTGGAAATAACAAATGAGAATGACGGAGGAGATTGTGATTAAAGCCAAGAACCTTCCTTCCTGATCATAAACACGTCAATTCAGAAATTTGCAATTTTCTCTAAAGCTTGTCTCATGAAAAGCTTTATTTCCAGGATTTTCACTGTCCTTGCCACCATTTATTTATTTTTATTTATTAAAAATTTTCTTATATCTTACATAGCAAACAAACAGATACAAATCCACACAGTGCTCACTGTTATATACCAACACGATTGGGCTCAGGGCACCCCGTGGTCAGGGGACAAGCCCCTGGTATCCCCGGGCACACATCCTGCCCAAGTCCTGTCTGATTGCACCGGTAATGATGGTAATAATATAAAAACAAAAAGGCAGAGGAATGCCGTTGGAGAACCAACTGAGTGCCTAAGCAGCCCAGGCTATAAACTAGCGAGTGGAGAAAGGAAAGTGAGAAAGAAACACAGCGAAGGAGAGAGAAGGAAGAGAGTGAGAGGGAAAAGAGAAAAGTTCTCTTGTTGCTCCCCACCCCTTGGCAGGGAGGGCAGACGTACTCAGGTAAAAGGCCAGGGCACATCCACCAATCGAGGGAGGGGGTGGTTCTGTGGGAGCATCCAGGATCCTGGGGCCATCGGATACCCACACAGCCTCTACCACCGTTTAAACGATACAGTGGAGGTTACAGTGCGTGTGAAAGGACACTATACAAATTCCATAGTTGAAGGATTTTAGAGGTGAGATTGAGCTGTTAACAGTTCAACGTTTAGACCTGTTTTCTCAGAGCATTACTGATGATTTTAATTCAGCAACATGATCATTTGTTTGAATGAATTAAAAATGTACAATTTACTGCAGTTTATAAGTAGTCAGTGGTGTGAAGGGTACATTTTTTTGCCAGAATGACTTATAAACAGATCTACTGTATGCAATAGAATTCAATAAATTCACTGAGTGTCTGACAACAAAGTAAAATAGTTAGGAAAATTAGAATTCTTTTGTGTGGAATACTTCAGAATTGAGGTTACACGCCTCAGGGTGGTTTATTCTTTTAATTTCCTGTGAATCGTTGAGAAAGAAGTAGAGAATCCAACAGGAGCTAAAAGGCTGGGAACCCACCATGCAATCATTTTCCCAATGGCGGGTTACTCTTCCCGCTGGCAGGTGGCGCTAACACTGATTTCTGTTCATTTGCATCTCATGAATGTTCATTAAAGCAACTGTCCACAAGCAGCTAACCTTTTCCCTCTGGGTTGCTGCCATCCTGCACAGCCTGGTGTAGACAACTGGACTGGACAGAGTTATGTGAGTGCACTGGACTGGGATTTAAATATGGCACTGGGGTGGGTGAATCAGCTCCCGGACCCCCAGGGCATTCAGAGGGGAATGTGCCTGTGAATAATTACTGAGGTTCCAGGCACAGGATCCTGCCATCTGCTCTGGGGGCAGTCACCACTGATGACACCTACCACTGCACTTAGACTCACAATGGGAGAATTGCACCCAAGATGAATCACCACTTTTGTTTCTAAAGAAAAGTATTTAACTTCTGATTAACATAAGCAGCTATTTGTAATTTCCTGTATCTTCAAATTTTAAATAACCCTTGAATACACTTGGGAAGAGCCAAATAAAGAAGGAAATGCTCTCTTCAGCAGCAGCCATATATTAAAGGTTAGACTTTACACAGCGGAAAAGAAAATGCTTTTTTCCATAGATTTAAAACATATGAATGATACATTCCAAATCATTAAAAACAGCAACACAGAGAAAATCACCAAAAATCAAAGCAAACTTTGGAAATCATTTCTAAAGGGATAGAACTGAACAGCAGAGAAGTTAGTTACACTTGTATAAAAGTGAATTAGATCAGATGTGAAAATAATTGAGCGCTGAGGTTTTGGAATTGGAAGGGCTCTGTGCCTTAACTGAAATGACACCAGGGCCCCAAATCCAGAAGTCCTGTCCCCAAACCCACCATTTTCACTGGGGATGGGAGGTAGGAATGGGAACGGGGTTGGGGGGGGAGGTGGAGGGGCAGGTTACTGTTTGCACATGGATAAATGTGCAGCTGCTTTCAAACAGGTGCAATGTTGATAACTGGGATGTCAAAAACACAACTTGTGAGCTTTAGGCATTTGAGGACATTGAAGAGAGGAGGCCAGGTAAGGCAGGGAGGAGGGTGCTGTGTTAATGAAGGATGACAATGGTACAATAAAGAAAGATGACTTTAGTTCCAGAGATCAAGATTGGATAGAAATGAGAAATAATGAAGATAGGAATTCATTTGTGTGAGTGGTTTATACCTAACAGTAACAATACTGTGTGATAGGATATATAGGAATAAATAATGGGGGCTTAATGAGTTCATAGAGTGTTTTCAGGACAGTTTCTCGGAGTAGCCCATTTTGGTACCATAAGACAGCAGGCTGTGCTAGATCTGATGATGTGCAATGGAACAGAATTAATTAATGACTTCATAGTGAAGAGGAAGACGGAGGGAAGAGTGGGCCCAAAACTAGTTTTTGAAACTTAAATAAGGGCACTTATGAAGGTGAGGGGCCAGAGCTGGACAAAGTGAACTGGGAGATAATTTGGTAGAGATGCTGTAACAAATATTTAAGGCAATATTTTGGAATACCAAGAAAAGGTACATTCTGTGGCTAACTGAGGGAGTTAAATTAAATGAAAAATCATATACTTCTGCAAAGATGAATGGCAGATCAGAAGATTAGACAGAATTTAAAACAACAGCAAAGAACAACCAAAAGACTAATAAGAGGGGAGAAAGTATGAACAAATAGAACATAGAACATAGAACATAGAACACTACAGCACAAACAGGCCCTTCGGCCCACAAGTTGCGCCGACCACATCACCTACCAACCTACAGACCTATCTATAACCCTCAATCTCATTAAACCCCATATACTCATCCAGAAGTCTTTTAAAAGACCCCAGCGAGTTCGCCTCCACCACCACTGACGGCAGCCGATTCCATTCACTCACCACCCTCTGAGTGAAAAACTTACCCCTAACATCACTTCTGAACCTCCCTCCCCGCACCTTAAATCTGTGTCCTCTCGTAGCGACCATTTCAAACCGGGGAAATAGCCTCTGAGAGTCCACCCTATCTATTCCTCTCAACATTTTGTAAACTTCTATCAGGTCGCCTCTCAACCTTCGTCTCTCCAGGGAAAAGAGTCCCAGCTCCCTCAACCTAACTTCATAAGGCATGCCTCCCAGTCCAGGCAACATCCTTGTAAATCTCCTCTGCACCCTTTCAATAGCTTCTACATCTTTCCTATAGTGAGGCGACCAGAACTGCGCACAATACTCCAAATGAGGCCTGACAAGGGTCTTATAAAGTTCCAGCATTACCTCCCGACTCCTAAACTCAATCCCTCGATTAATGAAGGCCAGTACACCATACGCCTTCTTGACCACCTCCTCCACCTGCGAGGCCGATTTAAGAGTCCTGTGGACCCGGACCCCAAGATCCTTCTGCTCCTCAACACTACTCAGACTTCTGCCCTTAATAGTGTACTCGTTCATCCCGTTGGTTCTGCCAAAATGGACGACAACACATTTATCCGCGTTGAAGTCCATCTGCCACTTCTCCGCCCAGTCCTGCATCCTATCTATGTCCTGCTGCAACTTTTGCCATCCTTCCAGATCATCCACAACACCACCGACCTTCGTGTCATCAGCGAACTTACTTACCCATCCCTCCACTTCCTCATCCAGGTCATTTATGAAAATGACAAACAACAAGGGTCCCAGAACAGATCCTTGAGGCACTCCGCTGGTGACTGACCTCCATTCAGAAAAAGCCCCATCCACAACCACTCTCTGCCTTCTGCAGGCAAGCCAGTTCTGGATCCACAAGGCCAAAGGCCCTTGGATCCCATGCCCTCTCACCTTCTCAAGAAGTCTTGCATGGGGGACCTTATCAAACGCCTTGCTGAAGTCCATGTACACTACGTCCACGGCACTTCCTTCGTCAATGTGTTCAGTCACATTATCGAAGAACTCAACTAGGCTTGTAAGGCACGACCTGCCCTTGACAAATCCATGCTGACTATTCCTGATCATGTCAAACCTCTCCAAATGTTCGTAAATCTTGTCCCTCAGAAGCCTCTCCATCAGCTTACCAACCACTGAGGTCAGACTCACCGGTCGGTAATTTCCCGGGCTATCTCTGTTCCCTTTCTTAAAAATAGGAACTACATCCGCAATCCTCCAATCCTCTGGAACCTCTCCCGTCTCCATTGACGACGCAAAGATCATCGCCAGGGGCTCTGCAATCTCTTCCCTCGCCTCCCACAGTATCCTGGGGTACATCCCATCTGGTCCCGGCGACTTATCTACCTTGATAGAATTCAAAAGTTCCAACACATCCTCCTCCTTAATATTCACGTACTCAATCCTTTCCATCTGCTGCAAATCCATAACAAAATCTCCCAGATCGGCTTCCACCGTGAATACTGAGGCGAAGTACTCGTTAAGCACCTCCGCCATTTCTTCTGGTTCCACACAAACCTTTCCCCCCTCACCTTTTATCGGTCCTATCCCTTCTCTTCTTATCCTTTTACCTTTCACATATTTATAGAAGGCCTTGGGATTCTCCTTAATCTTACTCGCCAAGGTCTTCTCATGACCCCTTCTGGCTCTCCTAATTTCCCTTTTAAGTTCCCTCCTACAGTCCTTATACTCCTCAAGATCTTTAACATCTCCTAATTCCCTGAACCTCTTGTACACCTTCCTTTTCTTCCTGACTAGGTTCAACACATCCTTTGTGCACCACGGTTCCCTCGACCCACCAAAACCCCCTCGTCTCATCGGAACGTTGTCATTCAGAGCTCCAGACACACATTCCTTGAATATCTGCCACCTTCCTTCGGTACTTTTCCCTAAGAACGCCTCCTTCCAGTTTATTTGTCCAAGTAACTTCCTGACTTCTTCGTATCTCCCCTTACCCCAGACAAACACCTTCCTAGCCTGCCTGATCCTATCTCGTTCCAACGCAATTGTGAAGGAGATAGAATTATGGTCACCATATCCAAGATGCTCTCCTACCGAAAGATCCATCACCTGCCCTGGTTCATTTGCCAGTACCAGGTCAAGTACAGCCTCTCCCCTCGTAGGCTTGTCCACATACTGCGTCAGGAAACCCTCCTGAACACACCTAACAAACTCCTCCCCATCTATACCCCTTACCCTAGGGATATTCCAGTCGATGTTTGGGAAATTGAAGTCTCCCATCACGACAACTCTGTTATTAAAACATCTCTCCAGAATCTGTTTCCCTATTTGCACTTCAACTTCCCTGTCACTATTGGGCGGCCTATAGATTACACCCAGCAAAGTTTTTGACCCTTTGCTGTTCCTAACTTCCACCCACAGAGATTCTGTAGACAATCCCTCCACGACATCCTCTTTCTCTGTAGCCATGACACTATCCCTGATCAACAGTGCCACGCCACCACCCCTTCTGCCACCCTCCCTGTCCTTCCTGAAGCACCTGAAGCCTGGCACCTGAAGTACCCAGTCCTGTCCCTGAGACATCCAAGTCTCCGTAATGGCCACCACATCACAATCCCAAACAGCTATCCACGCCCTAAGCTCATCTACCTTATTCACTATACTCCTTGCATTAAAATATATACACTTCAGCCCCTCAGTCTGGGCATTTCCCATCTCCACCACCTGTCTAACCTCCCTCGCATACTGCCTGCGGTCCTCCCCTACCTGGGAGCGAACCTCCTCCGTCCCAGTTTCCCCAACACAGTTCCCTCCCCCCATCCTTTCTAGTTTAAAGTCCCCCCGGTAGCCTTAGCCAGTCTTCCCGCCAAGATACTAGTCCCCCTGGTATTTAAGTGCCACCCGTCCCTACTATAGAGGTCCCACCTACCCCTAAAGAGGTCCCAGTGATCTAGGAACCGAAATCCCTGCCCTCTACACCAGTCCCTCAGCCACGCATTCACCCTCCACCTCATTTCATTTCTTCCCTCATTCTCCCTTGGCACAGGCAGCAATCCTGAGATTACTACCTTCGCTTTTCTCTTCCTCAGCTGCCTACCCAGTTCCCTATAGTCCTTTTTCACAAGTGCCTCCCTCTTCTTACCTACATCAGTAGTACCTATATGTACTACTACCTCCGGTTCCTCGCCCTCCCCTTTCAGGATGTCTGGGACCCGCCCAGAGACATCCTGGATCCCAGCCCCAGGGAGACAAACCACCATCCGCGACTCCCTTCTACGTCCACAAAAACGCCTGTCTGCGCCCCTCACTGTGGAGTCCCCTATTAATACTACCTTTCTGCTTCCCTTTTTGATTTTTTGGCTCACTGGCTCAGCTCCAGAGAGCTGGCCATCGCTTCCTCCCTCAGATGAGCTGTCCCCCCCAGTAGTACTCAGGCCGGAGTACTTATTTTGAAGGGGGACATCCACCGGAGTGCTCCCCATCACCCGTGTTTTCCCCTTCCTAATGGTAACCCAAGTGCCCTCATCCCGTTGCCCTGGTGTGACTACCTGCTGGTAGCTCCTTTCTATAACGTCCTCACTCTCCCTAACTAGCCGAAGGTCCTCGAGCTGCATTTGCAGCTCCTTAACCTGGTTTCGTAGGGCCTGCAACTCCACACACCGAGCACAGGTGTGGATGTCTGGCAGGCCAGGAGCCTCCAAGACCTCCCACATGTTGCATTGGCAACAACATACAGGTCTCACACTCATATTTACCCCTTATAGCAACCCAAAGGAAAAAAGGAAAAAAAAACTTACAACTTACCTTATCTCTTTGGCCCTGTGAGCCAAAGCACTTACAGCACACACAAATACAAAAGCAGTTTTACCAGCTCTCAGACAGAGCCCCTCTCTCTCTCTTTTTTTTTAGGTTAGGGGAGGGGGGAGGGCTGGGATACTCTACCCGTGTAGAGTATCGGGAAACCCCTCCGGTCTAATTTATAGTCGGGTAAAAAAAAAACGCGACCCGAGTGCCCTCGCAACTACTTCCGGGGTCAAACCGGGGTCAAACTTAAAAAAAAACAATCAAAAAAAAACCCACTAAAAAATAAAGTTAGTTTCTAAAAGAAAAAGTCGCTTTTACTCACCCACAGCTCTCCACTCTCAAATCGCAGCCTCTCTTCAATGCTCCCACGGAACAATGTTATAAAAATAGATAGCTAGCATTTCTATTAGTATTTAAAAAGGAAAAGAATCAATAAAGTGAGTGCTGGTTCTCTAGAGAGCGAGTCAGGGAATTAATAATAGAAAATAAGGAAATGGCAGATAAATGGAATAGATATTTTGTATCTGTCTTGACTTAGAGAATAGGATTGAGGGTTATAGGTAAGCCTAGTAGGTAGCGATATGATCAGCGCAACTTGTGGGCCAAAGGGCCTGTTTGTGTTGTAGTTTTTCTATGTTCTATATTCTAAATACAAATAACATCCCGGAAATAATTGTGGATTAGGAGATAAAGGGGACGGAGAAACCTAACACAATTACAAATACCAGAGAAAATACAGAAAATTATTGGAACTAAAAACTGAGAAATCCCAAGATCCTGATAGATTTCATCCTAAATTCTTCAAAGAATTGACTGCTGAGTCAATAGAAAATTCCCTCAATTCCGGAATGACGCATCAGATTGGAAAATAGCAAATATGGCTCCTCCAAATAGGGCCTGGGTGGGTTTGTTGTTGGTGCAGGCTTGATGGGCTGAATGGCCTCTTTCTAAACTGTAGGGATTCAATGATTCTATTGACTGATTTTATGAAAGGAATGTACAGTTGCTAAATTCTCTTATGATACAAAAATTAGTAAGAAAGTAAACTGTGGAGAGGAGACTGGGGGCGGAAGTCTCTGGCCTTCTTACAGTGTGCTTCTCAGAGGTGGGAGGTGGCCCGCCATTGGCCGGCAGTGAGTCTTCTGCTCTCGTTGCCGCCAATGGGGCTTTTCCCATTGAATCCACCCCCTGTTGTCGGATGGTGGGGTGCACTGTCGGTGGGACCAGAAGATTCTACCAGCGGGAAGGGTGAGAAAATTCTGTTCAATGAGTCTGCAAAGGGACATAAGTAAATAAGCAAAAAAATTGGCAAATGGAGTTTAACGTGGAAAATGTGAACTTGTCCGCTTTGGCAGGAAGAATTGAAAAACAGTAACGTATTGAAATGGAGAGAGATTGCAGAACACTGAGGTACAGAGGGATCTGGGTGTCTGGTGCATGAATTACAAATCTTTATTGTACAAGTAGAGCAAATGATTAGGAAGGTAAATGGATAGTTACTGTTTATTGCAAGATGGATAGAATATAAAAATAGGGGTGCTTTGCTATAGTTGTACAGAATGCTGCTGAGATCACATCTAAAATGATGTACACAGTTTTTGTCTCCTTATTTGAGAAATTATATTAACACATCAGAAGTAGTTCAGAGAAGGTTCATTTGACTGCAAAAAGCACAAAAGAAAGGCTTGCATTTCTGTAGTGCCTTTCACAGCCAAGGAATGTTTCAAAGCATTTTCCAGCCAATGGAGTACTTTGTGAAGTGTCACTGAGGCAGTTTACGAAATATGGCAGTTAACATGTGCACAGCAAGATCCCACAAACAGTGATGTAATCAGGACCAGCAATGTGTTTTTAGTGATGTTGATTGTGAGATAAATATTGGCCAGGACACCAGGGAAAACTCACCAGCGCTTCCTCCAAATAGTGCCATGGGATCTTTTACATCCACCCAAGGAAGCAAATGGGATCTTGGCTTCAAAAATATATCTGAAAGACAGAATGCTGGAAATCTGAAGGGCGGGCACAGTGGTTAGCACTGCTGCCTAACCGCGCCAGGGACCTGGGTTCAATTCCTGGCTTGGGTCACTGTCTGTGCAGAGTTTGTATGTTCTCCCCATGTCTGCGTGGGTTTCCTCTGGGTGCTCCAGTTTTGCCTCTCAGTCCAAAAAACGTGCAGGTTACAGTGCATTGACTATGCTAAATTCTCCCTCAGTGTACCTGAACCGGTGCTGGAGCGTGGTGACTAGGGGATTTTCACAGTGGCTTCATTGCAGTGTTAATGTAAGCCTACTTGCGATACTAATAAACTTAAACAGAAAATGCAGAAAGCAATGAAGTCAATCAGGATTGGTGATGAAGAAAGACAGATCGTGCCATTTTGTGCTTGTCAACTTTCATATAAACATCATCCTCAGAGTTAACTTTGATTCAGTTTAAAATCATCATTCTCAGCTGTCGTCAACTCTCCCAAGATTAGTTCGATGGGATTAATTCCCATCACAAACTAAATTAACATAATTTGGGTATGATATTCCTGGCAGTCTTACATAATACTCTTCTCACCAGCACAACAACAGACCTAGAATGTTATCAATATCACTTCATTTAGAGTTTTTAAGGAAAAATATCTTGACAATCACAAAGGAACACATTTTTCCTGCAAAGTAACAGGTCTGACTCAGGACCCGATTTTACCAAAAACTCATTCCTGTTTTCGGGTGTGAAATCGCGGTAAATTCGGGCGTCGAGCTTTTAATGCGATCTGCACCTGAATCTGAGCAGATTGCAACTTTACCGACACCTGATTCGGGTGCAGATCCGGTCCGCACCTGAATTGGGCAGCCTGACAATTTAAATGTATTAGCAGCATTTAAATCGACTTAATGAACCACACGCCGAACTCTACTGACAAATCCGACTTTACCGTCTTCTGGCCCGTTCCGGATCCGTGCTGTTACCAACCTGCAAAATAAAAATCCGAAGCCGATCTGTATTCTGCAGAGGAACCTCCGAAGCCCCTCCTCCTCGACCATCCTTCGCAGACTCCCCGCTAACCATCCCGGCAGACCCCCCCCACTCACGGATCAGACCCCCCGGGAGGCAGGCCCTTCTCGGCAGACACTCCCCCATGGACATATATATTTTGAAATATTTTCCCAAATTTTTGACTGTCGGGTTTTTAGTTCCTGTGATTATAATTTTGACATTATATTCCAAAGGGAATTCCTCTAATTCTGTGCAATGTTCAAATGAAAACGAGATGAAAGAAAGGGTCCAAGGCTGCTCCGGATTAGCTGCACCCAACGTTGCCCATACAAATCACATTCATAAGTAGGGGCACATCTGCCATGGAATGTGACAGAAGAGTTGCCAATACAAACTTCTTTTCACTAGGGTCGATTTCCCAGATTTAGTAATCTCCTTGAATTTTATTTCCACCCAAGTTCCACCACGGGGACAATTCTTCCAAGTTCACCACAGGCTCTGAATATTTGAGCACCTGGCTCATGGCTACAGAGACATACAGGTCACTAATTGCTCACAAGGACACTGTAGTTTAATTATCTTTCCCAGAGATAATTAGGCAGCACAAAGAAGATGCTACATTATTTTCAGTTTGCAAGATTCTTCCAAGTCCATCCTCCCCCTCATTCTCCATCACCTCCCCCCCAACCAGAGATCCATCTGAGCACCCCCCACCCACTCTTCTGGCGGACGCCAGCCGAAGGCCAGGAAGGTGCTGCAGGTCGGAAGGATGGTGGAGGGAGAGCAGTGATCGAGGTAGATTGGGGGTGTGCTGTGCCAAGGGGGGGGCCTGCCCCCCAGGGGCATCTGATCGCAGAGGGGGGGGGGAGTCTGCCGGGGCGCCTGCCTCCCTGGGGGGTCCGACTGCAGCTCAACTTCCCCCCCATCCTCCCCTCCTCTCTGGTCTCTCTGCTGTTTTTCTCTTCCGCGCCCAGGCGCACTGTTTCAGATTTTTTTCAAAATGCGCATGCGCAGTTCAGAGCTCCGATCGTTCCGGCAGTGCTAAGCCCCGCCCACAGCGTGGATTGGACCGGAGCCGGCAAAAAGCGTATGGGCGAACTGCACAGAGGATTCCGGGCTCAGATCCGTATTACACCCGGATCCAGCCCTTAGGCTCCAATTGGTAAAATCGGGCCCTCAGTTTCATGAGTTCCATTTTAATACTCGAATTCTAAATATGAAGATTTAACCCTGGAACATGGCAAATGGAATGTGCACCAGAAATAGGAACGTTTTCACAGAAGATTATTTTTACCATTTTTCTCTGAAGCTTTCAATGATTCTTAGAAGCGGCAGCTCCTTTTAAGATATACGTGATCCTGCACTAAAGTCAAACAAGAGACGAGTTGTGTGAAAGATGGCCATTAGCCGTCAGTTCAGCCCCGATGCTAAGTTATATATATAAACCTTTGGAAAACAAGCAAAGTACATGAAATAATTGTGAATATTTTTGTTTCAGTTTCTTACTCGTCCGTGTTCTGTTGATGGTGTCTGATGCTGAAGAACAGATTCCTAACTGTTAGTGATGCAAGGAGCCATCCTTTTCATGTGAGCTGAAACAGTGAGTATTGGCAGTCTGTTCAATCGCAGGGGACTATAGACACCGATCTTGGCCTCATCCGATTTCTACATATGTACACTTTCTGGCAGGGATTGCTGGATAGACATCAGGAATTGAAAGGCTTACTTTTTCCGTTCTATAGCCCAGGGGCAGGGAGACCAATTACAGCAGCCCCAACACTGTTCTAGCTGAAATCAACTAACTCAACAGAGAATTAGGATTGAACTTGAAACCTATTTGCATGGTTCAGTGCCAGACTTTGCAGCGCCCTGACTGGGGGATTTTTCTCATATTTAAACAAGTGACAAAGTGTGTGTGTGTGGTTTTGGAAACAGTTCAACTGAAAGGAATAACTTCTCACCCCCTGATGTTGCTGTTTCTAATGTTGGGGAAAATTAAAATTGCCTTCATTTTCATCTTGTGATCCTTTATAAAGCTCTGGTTAACCCATAGCTAAAGTACTGTATCCAGTTCTGATCACCAGACTTTAGGCAGGATATGAGACTCCTTGAAAGGGTATGGATGAAATTTACTAGAATGGTTCCAAGCACAAGAGGATTTTAGCTACAAGTGTCTGTACAAAACTCCACTGATGTTCTGTGTCAGAGTGTTTTAACCTGAGACACAGGTTTTTACGGTGTTTTTTTGGATATTAGTGAGAAATATTTGCGGAAACAACGAGAATTCAGACATCTCTTTGGTTAAATAACAAATAAACAGTATTTATTAAAGTACAGGGAAGATAACAAAATACCACAAAGATCAATCTTATACTTGGGCAAATTACCAGGAAGCATTCAGCCTCTCAAAGATTGAAAGCTCAGAAGTATCTGCTACCCCTGTAATCCTAAACTCTGCTGAGACTCCTGTTTCCCACACAACCATAAACCTATTGGTTAAATCTAGCCAGTGACTATCATACTGGACAGAATAAGTGACCAGGACTTGGGAATGATCTTTGTTCAGCGAAGAAAACAATTTTTTTTCACAAACTGGCCTGCCTTCAGTACTCTCTCTCGCTGAGCTGTTCCCTGAAGAAAGGCGAATCTCCTTCTTGTTGCTGCTTCTTCAGCACCCTGTATCTAAACTGCTTCCTGGCTCACAGCACTCTGACTAATTATATTAATTGCAAAGAACGCCCTGTTCCCTATTCTTTTCTTTCTCTTAGTTGTTGCCCAGATATGATTTACAAAATACATGGCAGTGTGATTTTTCGACAAGGAACATGACCCCATTTCCTGATGGTACAAATACTAAGATTTTGGGCAAGAGATGCAGGGAGGAAGAACTTTTTTCTGCAATGAATGGAAATGCCCTGGAATTAGCTGTCCTCAAGAGTGATGGAGGGACACTTGAAGGAAATAAATCTGCAGGGGTATAGAAACAAGCTGGAATGGGCGTGGGGGCAGTGGGGAAGAATGGGATTGACTTGATTACTTAAAACCAGCATGGTCTTTGATGGGCTGAATAGACTCTGCCTGTGTCATAATGACTCTGCCTATTTACACAATTCTCAGAAATGTTCATTTTTATACTTTGCTGAATGATTTCACTTAATTTTCAGGTGTGAATTTACCCTAATTTCTGCTGAAAATCACTTTGTAATATAGCTTAGTTTGGTCAGAAACAGACCTCAGAAAAATGTGCATAAATCTTTTGAATTTACAATTTTGCAGCATTGAATATTTCACAGTGCAGATATGCATTCTGCCATTTGAATAAAATTTGTGATAAGAACATAAGAACATAAGAAATAGGAGCAGGAGTAGGCCATCTAGTCCTTCGAGCCTGCCCCGCCATTCAATAAGATCATGGCTGATCTGAAGTGGATCAGTTCCACTTTCCTGCTTTCTCTCCATAACCCTTAATTCCCCTGTCTATCAGAAACCAATCTACCCGTGACTTAAATATATTTAGCGAGGCAGCCTCCACCACTTCAAGGGGTGGAGAATTCTAGAGATTAACCACCCTTTGAGTGAAGAAGTTCCTCTTCAACTCCATTCTAAACTGCACCCTCCTTATCTTGAGGCTGTGCCCTCTAGTCCTGCTATCTTTTCTAAGCGGGAAGAATCTCTCTACCTCTACCCTATCTATCCCCTTCATTATCTTATACGTCTCTATAAGATTCCCCCCTCAGCCTTCTAAACTCCAACGAGTACAGACCCAGTCTATTTAGTCTCTCTTCATAGTCCAACCCCCTCATCTCCAGTATCAGCCTAGTGAACCTCCTCTGCACTCCCTCCAAGGCCAAAATATCTTTGCGCAAGTATGGCAACCAAAACTGCACACAGTACTCCAGCTGCGGCCTCACCAGTACCCTGTACAGTTGCAGCAAGACCTCCCTGCTTTTATATTCTATCCCCCTCGCTATAAAGGCCAACATTCCATTCGCCTTCTCGATCACCTGCTGCACCTGCAGACTGGGTTTTTGCAACTCGTGCACAAGGACCCCCAGGTCCCTCTGCTGATACTCAGCTGAAATGTACTCACCAATGGGTAAACTGTATCAATGCTTTTGACAGGGAATGGGTAAGTGTGTAAAATAATTTCTATTGCAAGGTCATTAATATTTACTTAGCATACCAAAGAGAATAACCTGACCACCTGATTTAATCTAGAAGTACCAACATCTGACAGAATCCACTTAACTATATATTGTTTACAATTAGATTTTCTTATCAGTAGTTAACATTTACCATATTTGTTGGACTGCTATAGAGGCCAACAACAATATTAAAGCCCACACTTTAGTATCATCCTTTTGGAGTGTCCAGGTCATGTGACTGACATTGCTTTTCAACATCTATTTTGCCGTTAAGCCAATGTCACAGGATTGGTTGAATTTTCCAATTGACCCAAAGCGACAAGGGAATATCCCATAATGCAGCTGAAACCTACCCAATAGTCTGTCAAAATATCTCAATAAAGGGACTACATGTCTGAAGAGATAGGAGAGGCAATGAATGAATACTTTTCTTCAGTGTTTACCAAGGAGGGGACCATGTTTTTGAGAGTGTGATACAGGCTGATAGGCTGGAGGAGGTAGATGTTCTGAAGAAAGATGTATTAGCAATTTTGAAAAACCTGAGGGTTGTTAAGTCCCCTGGGCCAGATGGGATATATCGTAGGATTCTTTGGGAGGCAAGGGATGAGCTTACAGAGCTTTCGGCTTTGATCTTTGGGTCCTCACTGTCCACGGGTATAGTGCCAGAGGACTGGAGAGGTGAATGTTGCTCCTCTGTTCAAGAAAGGAAATAGGAATGACCCTGGTAATTATAGGCCAGTTAATCTTACTTCAGTGGTAAATTAATGGAAAAGGTCCTGAGAGACAGGAAAGATGCAGCTTAATCCAGGATAGTCAGCATGGATTCGTGAAAGGCAAGTCTTGCCTCACAATTTTGATTGAATTCTTTGAGGAGGTAACTAAGTGTTTAGATGAAGGTAGAGCAGTCGATGTCATATACATGGATTTTAATAAGGCGTTTGGTAAGGTTCCCCATGGTAGGCTCATGAAGAAAGTAAGGAGGTGTGGGATAGAAGGAAATTTGGCCGAATAGATAAGTAACTGGCTGTCTCATAGAAGACAGAGGGTGGTGGTGGAGGGAATATTTTCAGACTGGAGGCCAGTTCCCAGCGGTGTACCACAGGGATCAGTGCTGGGTCCTCAGTTATTTGTGATTTTTATCAATGACTTGGAAGAGGGGGCTGAAGGGTGGGTTAGTAAATTTGCTGATGACACCAAGATTGGTGGAGTAGTGGATGAGGTGGAGGGCTCTTAAGGACATAAGAACATAAGAAATAGGAGCAGGAGTAGGCCATCTAGCCCTTCGAGCCTGCCCCGCCATTCAATAAGATCATGGCTGATCTGTCGCTGCTCAGTTCCACATTCCCACCCTCTCCCCATAACCCTTAATCCCCTCTCTTATCAAAAACCCATCAACCCGCGTCTTAAAAATATTTAGCGAGGCAGCCTCCACCACTTCAACGGGCAGAGAATTCCAGAGATTCACCACCCTTTGAGTGAAGAAGTTCCTCCTCAACTCCGTTCTAAACCGCCTCCCCCTTATCTTGAGGCTGTGCCCCCTAGTCCTACTGTCCTTTTTTGAGCGGGAAGAGTCTCTCCACCTCTATCCTGTCCATCCCATTCATCATCTTATACGTCTCAATGAGATCTCCCCTCATTCTTCTAAACTCTAACGAGTACAAGCCTAGTTTATTCAGCCTCTCCTCATAGCTCAATCCCCTCAACTCCGGTATCAGCCTAGTAAACCTCCTCTGCACTCCCTCCAGGACCAAAATATCCTTGCGCAGGTGCGGCGCCCAAAACTGCACACAGTACTCCAGCTGCGGCCTCACCAATGCCCTATACAGCTGCAGCAAGACCTCCCTACTTTTATATTCAATCCCCCTCGCTATGAAGGCCTCGCTCTTGCAGGCTGCAAAGAGACATTGATAGGATGCAGAGCTGGGCAGAAAAGTGGCAGATGGAGTTTAACCCTGATAAGTGAGGTGATTCATTTTGGTAGAATAAATTTGAATGGGGGTTACAGGGTCAATGGCAGGGTTCTGAGGAATGTGGAGGAACAGAGAGATCTTGGGGGTTTATATCCACAAATCTCTGAAGGTTGCCACTCAAGTGGATAGAGCCGTGAAGAAGGCTTATAGTGTGTTAGCGTTTATTCAGTAAAAAGTCTGACAACACCAGGTTTAAGTCCAACCGATTTATTTGATAGTAAACTCACTAGCTTTCAGGGTTAATCCCTTCATCAGGTGAATGGAGAGTTCTGGCCTCAGACAGAGCATATAAAGCACAGACAGTTTACAGATTACTGATTAGAATGCGAATCTTTACACCTAACCTGCTGTTCAAGTCTTAAAGTGGCCGACAATGTGAGTGGAAGGAGCACTGATCACACGTTAGAGAGATGTGTATTGTCTCCAGACAGTACACTGCTGATAGCAGAGACTGATAGCCAAGTTCCGCACACGAGGACGGTCTCAACAAGGATCTTGGGCTCATGTTGCACAATCTGTAACCCCTGTGACTTGCCTGGGTTTGCAAAACCTCATGTACTGTACTGTCTGGAGACAACACACATCTCTGTAACCTGTGATCAGTGCTCCTTCCACACACATTGTCAGCCACTTTAAGACTTGAACAGCAGGTTAGGTGTAAAGATTCGCATTCTAATCAGTAATCTGTAAACTGTCTGTGCTTTATATGCTCTGTCTGAGGCCAGAACTCTCCATTCACCTGACGAAGGGACTAACCCTGAAAGCTAGTGAGTTTACTATCAAATAAATCGGTTGGACTTAAACCTGGTGTTGTCAGACTTTTTACTGTGTTTACCCCAGTCCAACACCGGCACATCCACATCATGACTATTAGCGTTTATTAACAGGGAGTTTGAGTTTAAGAGCCGTGGGGTTATGCTGCAACTGTACAGGACCTTGGTGAGACCACATTTGGAATATTGTGTTCAGTTCTGGTCACCTCACTATAAGAAGGATGTGGAAGCATTGGAGAGAGTGCAGAGGAGATTTACCAGGATGCTGCCTGGTTTGGAGGGTAGGTCTTATGAGGAAAGGTTGAGGGAGCTGGGGCTTTTCTCTTTGGAGCGGAGGAGGATGAGAGGCGACTTAATAGAGGTTTATAAGATGATGAGAGGGATCGATAGAGTGGACATTCAGAGACTATTTCCTCAGGTGGATGTAGCTGTTATTAGGGGGCATAACTATAAGGTTCATGGTGGGAGATATAGGACGGATGTCCGAGGTAGTTCCTTTACTCAAAGAGTGGTTGGGGTGTGGAATGCACCACCTGCTGTGATAGTGGAGTCAGACCCTTTAGGAAGTTTCAAGCGGTTATAAGAACATAAGAAATAGGAGCAGGAGTAGGCCATCTAGCTCTTCGAGCCTGCCCTGCCATTCAATAAGATCATGGCTGATCTGAAGTGGATCAGTTCCACTTTCCCGCCCTCTCCCCATAACCCTTAATTCCCTTGCCTATCAGAAACCTATCTACCCGTGACTTAAATATATTCAATGGGGTAGCCTCCATCACTTCAATGGGCAGAGAATTTGAGTGGAGAAGTTCCTCCTCAACTCTGTTCTAAACTGCTCCCCCCCCCTTATTTTGAGGCTGTACCCTCTATTACTGGATAGGCACAAGGAGCACACCAGAATGATAGGGAGTGGGATAGCTTGATCTTGTGTTCAGACAAAGCTCGGCACAACATCGAGGACCGAAGGGCCTGTACTGTGCTGTATTGTTCAATGTTTATGAATATATAAAACCCATCATAAATCTATGCCATGTTATTCTTGTGCCAATAATGTGATAAAAGCAAAAGAATATCACAGAATTGTTGACATTCCAGATGGAATATCTCAATATTTAGATCCTTTCACTTGAATGAGATGAAAAACAGAAAAGGAATAATAAATAACCTTTCTCCAATTTTGTTTCTTCTCTACTGTGACATCATGAGGTGACCCATTAGTAGAGACACCACATTGGACCTCAATGACAAAGGTGAATCCCAGCAATAAAGCAGTAACTGATTATTTATGTGGTTACAATTATTACACCATTCAACTGGCTTCTTGTTATATATTTCAATGGTTGCCTGCTTGCTTTAAGAGCTGGTCACTTGATTTGATGCTGATGTCATTGAGATGTTTCCCAGGCTCCTATTTTAGTTTCTACTCTGTACAGGCAACAGCTCCTCAATAAATCTGTTGTTGTTATTTTGAATCTATCTCTGCAGACCTCATGTGTTTCTTTTTATGAAAACTCCACAGCCCCTAACATTGTTGGGACATTAAAAAATGAAAATTGATGATGGTTAGAGATTTTGTTTTATCGAGGATATGTAGAAAAGATCAATCAATTTTGTTTCCTTTTTTTGTTCAATAGTTTTACATGTCTGGTACAAAAGGTGATGATTTGTTTTGTACCTTCCTCCTTGGACCAACAGTTACCTTACCACACACTTGGACTCCCTGGCAAAATGTTATACACACCTGGCTTAACTGTGCTAACCAAATGTCCAATGTTCCAGCTCTTTTCTGGTTTCAAACAGATTTCTGCCAAAGCGCTAATTGTGCTATCTGCACACCCCAATCCCTGAGGCAGTGAGATACTAAACAGATTGTGGAATATTTAAACTAGGAGAATATAATGTTAAGATAAAGGAAAAATGGAGAGAGCAAATCAGAAAGAAAAACAGATTACAGAGAGAATAGAAGTAAAGTTTTGGGATTAGACAAATCCACATAAAATTTTTATCACTTATTCGTTAAAGAAAATCCCAAATTTCTGAACTATTAATTTCAGTGTTGTGCTATCTCATTACAGACCATAATAATATAAGGCTTTTTTGAAGATATTTCTTTCTGGTCACCTAGTAGACACCTCAGTCACATTTCACCACATCCTGTGTTGGAACTTGACCACTTTGGGATCAATATGGAAAATGCAATGTGAAAATTGTCTCAGTGGATGTTAGCTGGTGACCCTTAGTAAAAGGTGACTGTTCATTGGTGAACTAAAAATGACTGTTAAATACAGTATGGTGTTGTTAGATGTGAACAACAGATTTTTGTTTCTTTTAGATAGAGTTTGAAGCCCAAAGTTTACTCTTTAATGTGTATGTTGTATTGAAACAATTGACATCACTCGACTTCTGCTTATGCAGAAAAACTGAGAGCCTTTACAGCAAAAACTTTTTGCATCCTATTGTTGCTATGTGCCAACCACAATGCAACAGATTAAAACAAAATAAATTAACTTGGCAAAACCATTACTCATTTAGCAGTTTTGTACAGTTAGAATTTTGCAGAACGTTATTACTATTATAACAAGATTTGATCGGCGGCATGGTAGCACGGTGGTTAGCACTACTGCTTCACAGCTCCAGGGACCTGGGTTCAATTCTTGGCTTAGGTCACTGTCTGTGTAGAGTTTGCACATTCTCCTTGAGTCTGCGTGGGTTTCCTCCAGATGCTCCAGTTTCCTCCCACAGTCCAAAAATGTGTGGGTTTGGTTTGATTGGCTATCTAAAATTGTCCTGACATGCGTAGGGCAGAGGGATTAGTGGGTAAAATATGTGGGGATATGGGGGTAGGGCCTCGGTGGGATTGTGGTTGGTGCAGGGCCAAATGGCCTCTTTCTGAACTGTAGGGATTCTATGATTTCTATGATTGATGTCAGGAAATGATTCTGAACCAGCGGAAACATTATTAGCTCAGGATACACCAAATTAATTAGCGTCTGAGGAATCAGAACCATGGGTGTGAAGGAACGAATGTTGATGAATGTATTAATCCATTTACTAATTACCGACAATCAATCCATTATGAATATATTGAATTAAACTGATCTTACCTGTGATTGTATTTCAATGTTTGGCCATTCTTTGTCCAGCTAATGTCAGGTTTTGGGTTTCCCCCTGCTTCACACTTCAACACCAATTTATTGGTCCAGTCTGTCAGCAATATTGTGTGGCCCACATCAGCAATGATGTCCGTTGACAGAAACAACTCTTTGTCAATGGGCCTTTGCAGTATTCTTGGTGCCTTGATTGCCTCTTTAGGTGGATGAATAGCTTCCTTAGAACCAGACCATTCCAATGAGGATAATTTTGATAGTCCAGTGGTGGGAATTTTATGGAAAGAAGGCTTCACTGAACTTGTATCCGAGAGTCTCTCTCCATGCTTCTGTTTGGATTTAGTGGCATTCTTAGAAATCTCAGCAACTAACTGGCTAATAACATAAGTAGCAAAGACATCTTTCAGATCATCAGTCTGTTGCTGTATGGCCTTACTAATTTCATCCAGTCTTGCCTGATCTATTTCAAATGTTAAAGGAATGATAGATTCCATGCTAGCATCCTCTACAGAAGTGAAGTCTTTTTCTGTGGACGCCTGTGACTCTCTTGAATCGAGGCTATCTCGAGACCAACCTTTTATCTCCAGTAGCTTCAGAATAATTGCATCATACTGACCATGATGGTTTATAAAGAATTGATTTTTTGCCGCTTTGCTACCATTCACCCTTAAACCCGATAGATAGTCATCCTTCAGATGGAGTGCTTCATTTGAGATCCCATTTCCAATGCCTGCTTCCTGTTTACTGGATGATGATTCAATCAGTTTATTGTTTTGTCCAATGATATTAATCTCAAAATTATCACGCACAAATCCCGCTACACATGTATAGGTGCCAATATGTACTGGCTTTAGGTGGTTTATTTTGATATAACCAAACTGAGTGACAGTGACATGGGAAGAGCTTGACAACTGTTCCCCATCTTTCTCCCACATTATCATGGATTTCCGGAATCTTCTCACAGGACACCTGATGACCACTGATGTTTTGGGAAGCAGGTATGCCTGGCCGCCAGTGGCAAACTGCAGTTTCCTTTCTTTCTTTAATTGAACATATACTTTGCGAACACCCAATATATGAGGTCCTTGGTGATATGGAGATTTGAGTTCCTTTCTGTTCAATTCTATGTATAAAAAAAATTCAAAGCAAATTGAACATGAGCAGACTTTTCTTGTCTAAAGCTTTACTGGTTTGAATATCCCAGCCACCAGGTGACTGCACATGACCCCGCAACAGGAAACGTATCTAAATGTACCTAAAGGCAAATGAGGAGAATGGATCAGACACAGAGCAAATCGAAGCTTTTGCTGATCTGTGGCAATGGGGTGCTTTACTTCCTGAAAAAGATGACAGGCTCCAAATACTGAATTTTTAGAAGAAGGAGGCAGATCTCCACACTCAGAATCCTGCAGTGTCACCCACCACCAACCAAAAATAAGAAATTACTAAGTTTTGTTTTCTAAAAACGCTTTCCTATGGATTGGTGATTTGTGATTGGTTGATTCCAATGTAGTTGTGATCATTATCCCTCTTCTCATAAAATCAAATTACTGCAGATGCTGGAATCCGAAACCAAAAGAAAGAAAGAGTTGATGTTTCAAGTCCAGATGACCCTTTGTCAGGGCTTTGAAAAATGGTCATCCAGATTTGAAATCTCAGCTCTTTTCTCTCCTTACAGATGCTGCCAGACCTGCTGAGATTTTCCAGTGTTTTTTCTTTTGGGCATCTGCTGCAGCGCTGGGCCTGGAGTCCAGAAATGGGACAACATTCTAGCCCACCCTGTTGGAGAAATGGCGTTAGATTCAAAGAGACAAGCGTGACTGCAAAAACACTTGTACACACAGGATTAACAGACATGTATCAATAATCAGACATGCAGCAGCACACAGGAACATCAATTATCTTAATAAAATTGATATGTTTGATATCTCCAACTGACAAATCAGAAATTCATATCAATGGTGATCACAGAATACCTAATGACTCAGAATATCCTGAAAGATTGGAAGCAGAGGTGAGTTCAGAGTAAATAAGGATTATAAAACGACATTTGTTGTAAAAATTGAAGTATTTTTAAAATCAGAATATGGAAAGATAAATGCTGAGGTTTGTTTATGTTCACTTGAAACAAAAAAAAAGAAACATTTTGGACTTTTATCTTTTCATACACCAAACTACTGTATTGAACTGTCGCGTACTGAGCCATACGTACAGAACTGTCACATACAGAACCGTCACGTCATAAGAACATAAGAAATAGGAGCAGGAGTAGGCCATCTAGCCCCTCGAGCCTGCCCTGCCATTCAATAAGATCATGGCTGATCTGAAGTGGATCAGTTCCACTTTTCCGCTTTCTCCCCATAACCCTTAATTTCCTTATCAATCAGAAATCTATCTACAGAACCATCACATACAGAGCCGTCATGCACAGACCCATCGCGTACAGAGCCGTGTACAGAACTGTCACGTGCAGAGCTGTCAGGTCATAAGAACATAAGAAATAGGAGCAGGAGTCGGCCATCTAGCCCCTCAAGCCTGTCCCGCCATTCAATAAGATCATGGCTGATCTGAAGTGGATCAGTTCCACTTTCCCGCTTGCTCCCCATAACCCTTAATTCCTCTGTCTATCAGAAACCTATCTACAGAGTCATCACGTACAGAGCCGTCGCGTACAGAGCCGTCGCGTACAGAGCCGTCGCGTACAGAGCCGTCGCGTACAGAGCCGTCACGTATGAAACTGTCTCAGAAACATCGTTGTATTTTAAACCTGAAAATAACAAATTGCTAATTTCTCTAATTTCAGTTTATCGATTTGAAAGCAATATTGAAATTATTCTGAATGGTAAAACAGGAGATTGTTAAACTTACTGGCACAGGGTGGGAAGGAGCAGGGTCTAAGCAATGGTGGGCGAGGTAGGCTGGAACAATTAGAGTTGTTTAACATGATGGGAATGCCATCTCCGCCCATTTTTCTGCAAATCACGTCCCGTCTCTGTGAACCTTCCCCACATGTTGTGGAACACTGTCACATGGATAAAGAGCAGTCCTCAGTTACAACAACAATTACAACTGAAAGCCTGTGCTCTTCAGAATCAATTTGCAAGCTGCAGTTATTGCATCAAGGCTGCTACAATGAACAATGATGATAAAAAATAACATTAAATCACAGATTCAAATAAGTTCTAAAAATCTTAACCCCAAGAGTTCTGCTGGCATGGGATCACCCTACTGGAACTCGGAATGTCAATGGGAAGGCATTTCTAGAATCTTTGCATCCCATCCATCTGTGTATCTGCATCGATATCCAACCATCTCTTCTTCAAACTACAGTCATGTGGAACAATGGCATTCAAATCTTGTCTATTTTCCCATGCTGTTTTTAATTGATTTGATTTATTATTGTCACATGTATTAGTACATAGTGAAAGGTATTGTTTCTTGGATGCTATACAGACAAAGCATACCATTCACAGAGAAGGAAAGAAGAGGGTGCAGAACGTAGTGTTACAGTCATAGTTAGGGTATGGTGAAAGATCAACTTAGTGCGAGGTAGGTCCATTCAAAAGTCTGACAGCAGCAGGGAAGAAGCTGTTCTTGAGTCAGTTGGCATGTATCCTCAGACTTTGGGTCTTCTTCCTGACAGAAGAAGGTGGAAGAGAGAATGACCAGGGTGCGTGGGGTCCTTAATTATACTGGCTGCTTTGCCGAGGCAGTGGAAGTGTAGACAAAGTCAATGGATGGGAGGCTGGTGGATTGGACTACATTCACAACCTTTTGTAATTTCTTGCAGTCTTGGGTAGAGCAGGAGCCCAGACCAAGTTGTGATACAACCAGAAAGAATGCTTTTTATGGGGCATCTGTAAAAGTTGATGAACGTCATACCTGACATGCCAAATTTGCTTAATCTTCTGAGAAAGTGGAAATGTTTGTGGGTTTTCTTAACTATTGTATAGGCTTGGGGGACCAAGAAAGGTTGTTGGTGATCTGGACATCTAAAAACTTGAGGCTTTCGACCATTTTTACTTTGTCCCCATTAGTGTACTCGGGGGCACGTTCTCCTTTACACTTCCTGAAGTCGATGACAATCTTCTTTGTTTTGTTGACACTGAGGGAGAGATTATTGTTGCTGCACCAGTTCACTAGATTTTCTATCTCATTCCTGTACCCTGTCTCGTCACTGTTTGAGATCCGACCCACTACGGTGGTGTCATCAGCAAACTTGAAAATCGAATTGGAGGGGAATTTGGCCACACAGTCATTGATGTGTAAGGAGTATAGTAGGGGGCTGAGAACACAGCCTTGTGGGGCACCGGTGTTGAGGCTGATCGTGGAGGAAGTGTTGTTGCCGATCCTTACTGATTGTGGTCTGTGGATTAGGAAGTTTTGGATCCAGTCACAGAGGGAGGAGCCAAGGTCCAGGCCACAGAGTTTGAAGATGAATTTCATAGGAATAATCGTGTTGAAGGATGAGCTGTAGTCAGTAAATAGAAATCTGACGTAAGTGTCTTTGTTGCATATGTGTTCCAGGGTTGAATGCAGGGCCAGACATTTGCTGTGGACCTGTTGTGACGGAAGGTGAACTGTAGTGAATCCAGGCAATCCGGGAGACTGGAATTGATTTGTGCCAAGACGAACCTTTCGAAGCACTTCATACTGATGGATGTCAGAGCCACAGGGTGATAATTATTAAGGCACACTGACTGACTATTCTTTGGTACTGGGATGATGGTTGTCTTCTTGAAGCAGATTTTATTGTAAATTACTGAAAGCTAAGCCTGTACAAACCTATTCCTAAGAAATAATTTTAACTGTTAGCAAACAGTTACTAAAAGAGAAATGTACATGTTGAAGTAATGATTTAAATCATATTTTCAAATCTCTCAAGGAACCCGAGTGATTAGTTGATCATTGCTTTCCAATTATTACTGTCAGTTGTACCTGAGCCTCTTATAACAATGAGAATAAAAACTTAAAATAATTGAATGTTCTGGGGTAAAAACAGGACCAACATCATCTCAAATATAAACAAACTGTTTCAAGTCTTCACAGAATTGTGGATCAGTTACTTTAGGAATATATATGGACCAAATGGCCTCCTTCTGCACTGTAGGGACTCTATGGTACATTTATAAAATACATTTGATAACAATATGAAATAGGGTAGAAAATACAATCATATTATAAAATATCTGAATCTCAGCGAGAATAGTTCTGAACAATCTAATTAACAGAGCAAATATGGCCAGATCTTAACATGATAATGGTTAATTTATAACCTTTCATAAAGCTGTCTTCTCCCTGCGTGGCTCCGTTTATAGTCCTTCTTGCTTCTGAATCAGAGGTCATGAGTTTTAGTCCCATTCCAAAGATCTGAGCATTAAATCTAGGCCACCACTCTAATGCCTTAGAAAGGAGGTGCTGTCTTTCAATTCAGATGTTAAACCGAGATCCCCATTTGTCTTCTCAGGTCGGTGCACCAGATCCCCTGGTGCTATCTGAAGAGCAGGGAAGTTCTTTCTGGTAACTTGACCAATAATTATTTCCTAACCAACATACCCACACTGATTATCTGGCCATTATCTTGTTGCCTCCTCTCCCTCCAAATTGGACACCAGCGTTTACCTTTGAATGCCTTGGTCTCCACACAGGACAACACTGACAGCCTCTCCTTCCACCTTCAGAGTCCTTCTGTTCCTTTCAGCTTCTTCACTCCCTCTTTGAATAATGCAATGATATCTGCACTGAGCTGCTGGGTTTGCCATGTTATACAAGTCTAAATATAATCACTGTACTAACCTCCGCTTCTCAGATAGTTATATTTCACCTGTAAGCTCACTCTGTATAACTGTATACAATGATAACTGTAACCTATTCTCCATCCTGGTGACTCTTTTCAATGACAAGACAGGTTTGTATTTATTTTTACTTGGCATAGGAACATAGAAAATAGGTGCAAGAGTAGGCCATTCAGCCCTTCAAGCTTGTACCACAGTATAATCATGGCTGATCATGCATTTTCAGTATCCCATTCCTACTTTCTCTCCATACCCCTTGATCCCTTTAGCCACAATGGCCATGTCCAGCTCCCTCTTGACCATACCTAACAAACCGGCCCCAACAGTTTTTTGTGGGAGAGAATTCCACAGGTTCACAACTCTCTGAGTGAAGAAGTTCTTCCTCAGCTCAGTCCTGAATGGCTTATTGCTTAATCTTATCATGATTCTAAATCAGAACCTTAACTTTGGTCTAATATTTATAATAGTGAGATGATCCTACCTGTAGCCACTCGGAGGCCAACCATTCAGTTGGGCAGTCTACATCCCCACAGACTCGATGAACATTTGGTTTAGGATTGAGACACAGATCTTCTGCCACATCCACAAAACTCCCATCAGCTATTCTCTGTTTGCAGAAGGCCAGTCGACTCTGTACACCACCTCCACAGCTCTGTGAACACTTCCAGATTAAAATAAGTTATTTTGCAAATATTGCAGCAGAAGAAACATTTCTCTGGAGATTTTACATTTCATCTCCATCATTGTCTGATATTAGAAAGGTAAGCACAGTTGGACTTGGGCAGGGCTGGGCACAGATTCATGCTGTACTCCGTAAGATAGGTTTCTCTGATAAATTCCAGACAAATGAAAATCTCCACATTGAAATTAGCAATATTCCTTTTGTTACTGTACAAAATGAACACATTCAGATAATGAGCAGCAGCCTTCAAAATCGCAAACAAAATTATAGATGCCATTCCTCAGGTGTACAGCCCACCAACTGGTCAATCTGTCCAAGTATTAGATAAAACTAAAACCACAACAAATGCCTTCAAAATAGTGACTAAATTCCATCTGTCTGAACTGGTTCAGTTTTGTCCATGTTCCAATTGCACTTCACCAGGCGTTTCCATACACCTCTGCAAAGATATAGGTGATTAAACAAAATATATCTGAAATATATTACATGTATTTGCACATACAAAATATTTCCACTTTAAATTTTTTACCCCATTTTTATAATAGAAACCTCCAATATAAACTTCTCAAACACAGTGACACCTCCCTCCAGTACTGCTACCATTTAGCATTTCAGTTTCAGTGCCTGTACCACAGAGAAATCTCAATGTTCCAGCAAACCATCCTCTTCTACTGTTGCAATAATGAGGGAAAAACACTAAACTGCATTGAGAAATATTGAATTCTGAATGAGATCTGTACATTTTTAAAATGCGATGGGTAGAAGTCCAAGTTGGGCCTGGGCACCTCACAGGGTGAGGGAGGGGGTAGAACCGAGGAACCGACTTCCTCCTGAGGATGTTAGCTTTTTCCCTCTGGGTTGCTGCCCTCCTGCACAGTCTGGTGTAGACAGCTGGGCTGGAGAGAGTGATGTGAGTGCGCTGGACTGGGATTTAAATATGGCACTGGGACTTTCAAACCCACCAGTTGAGGGTGGGCAGATGAATGAGCTTCGGACTTGCCAGGGGAGGTGGAGAGGAACTCACCTGCACATAACTAATAAGATTCCAAATGCAGAATCTGGCATGCGTTCCTGCCATTCTGGTCAATGGAGCCACCCACCACCACACTTAGGGCCCGATTTTACCAAACATTCGCACCCAAAAACGGGCACAAAATCACAGTAAGTTCGGGCGTTGGGACTTTAATGCGATCCGCACCCAAATCCAAGCAGATTGTGGCTTTACCGACACCCGATTCGGGCATGGATCCAGTCTGTGCCCCAGTCGAGCAGCCCGATGATTTAAATGCATTAGCAGCATTGAAATCAATTTAATGAACCGTCTGCCCAACTTTACCACTAAATCCCATTTCACTGTCTTCTGGTCTGTTCGGATCCACGCTAGAAGCGACCTGCAAAATAAAAATCCGAAAGCGATTTTTATTTTGCTGGGGAACGTCCAAAGTGGCTTCAGAGCCTGCGATGGTTCCCTGACCCAGATCTTCCTCGGGGGAGGGGGGGGGTTATTCACTATTTGTGTGGAGAGGAGGAAGCCTCACTTTATGAGGCGTTGGTGCTATTACGCTGGTCACTGGGTACCATCATCTCTTGTTTTGTTGGGAGAGAGTGTGTATCTGACTGGAAAGATTTAATCTTTCGGAACGTGATGGCTGGCTCGCCAACTTCCCAAAATGAAGCTCATTAATATTGCGGCCACTCTGGGAGGAGGGACTTGTTCCTCCAGCGGGGAGGTCACCCACAGAGTGGCAGCGAGGGAGGTGTCACTGTGTTTGAGAAGTTTACATTGGACCCCCTGCTCCCATCCCCCACCAGAGATTCATCCACCTCTCCCCATCAATGAGCAATCGGCCCCCCCCCCCCCCCCCCAACCAGACAACAATCAGCCCTTTCACACCCCCGCCCCCCCCCCCCCAGAGGATGATCTGTATCAGGGAGCCACTCTCTCCACCCCCCCCCCAGAGGATGATCTGTGTCAGGGAGCCACTCTCTCCGCACCCCCCCCAGAGGATGATCTGTGTCAGGGAGCCACTATCTCCGCGCACCCCCCCCCAGAGGATGATCTGTATCAGGGAACCACTCTCTCCGCTTTCTGGTTTTTTTTCCTTCCCGACAGGATTGCGTTTTTTCAGATTTTTTTCCGAAATGCGCACGTGCAGTTCAGAGCTCCGATCGTTCCCGCAGCACTAAGCCCCGCCCACAGCGCGGATCGGACCGGAGCCGTCAAAAGGTGTATGGGCGAACTGCAGAGAGGATTCCCAGCTCGGGTCCGTATTACACCCGGATCCAGCCCTTAGAGTCCAAATGGTAAAATCAGGCCCTCAGTCTGAAAAATGGGAGAAATTTGCCTTTCATCTTTAACTCAGGAAAGTCTGGTTAAATTAGCTCCTTTTAAAGCACAGATATTGGGATTGGGAAAAGGTTTCCACCAGGGGAGGAATCTATTTTTTTAGATGAATCCATTTTGCAAGCAGCAGAGGGTGTTGAACAAAACAGGAAGCCAGTTCCACCTTCGCTCGGCTGAACGATGTGGGGGTATACCACCTAAACTGTAACAAATTGAGGCATCTCACCTGGCTTCACAAATCTGGGGAACCCTACCTGGGGACTGGTCATATTGCTACTTCCAAAAGAACTGCAATATTTGTTTATTTCACTATAAATCATTACATCAAGTCTGAACATTGCAAAGTAAAAGGACAGAAAATGATGATTGAATTCCAGTTGCAGACTCGATATGTGTATTTGGGTGGATTGGCGGAAGGTGGGGGATTGAAGGGAAGTGTGTCCCAATTACACCATGTCAGGATTAGACAGACTCACTACACAAACTGCCTGCTGTCCTTTCTTGTATGTTTTAGAAACTCTAAGGAATGAACCAACATTTACCGTCAGTAATTTTACTTTTAAGTATAGCAGAATCTCCCCAGTGGTTTTCAATTATATTAAAACTTCTATTTGGAAATAAAGGGCTCGATTCTCCCATTGCGACCCACAACTTTTCTGGCAGGTTGTGTCGGGAGGTGTGTGTGTGTGTCAGCTGTTTCACAGGTTCCCCGTGAGTGTTTATGACCTGTGCGCATCTCCCAACTGGAAGAAAATGATACCACCAGAAATGTGCAGAAAACCAGCGGGGAGTGAGGTAAGTCATTTGAATGTATTTAACATAGATTTTAAATATGATTCAGGCCCGGAACGGAATTTGCCAGGCCCGATTGAATCTCCCACCCCACCCCATTCCGCCAAGGCTAAGAGTAGCTCCCCACGTTCAGGGAACAAGTGGAAAACCCTGCAGAATGAAGGGGGCAATTCGGGCCCCCCAGGGGATTGGGTGGCAGGGGGGTGGTGCCCCTGTGCGTGGGCATCCTGCCATGCCAGCCTGTGGCCCTGGCACTGCCCAAGGGGCAAAGTGTCCATACCCAGAGGCCACTTTGGCACTGCCCACCAGGCATCAGGCAGTGTCAAGGGGATGGGGTCCAGGGACCGATCAGTGGGGGTTGGGGGGGGGTCCCGCTGCTACTCTGCTTAGGATCGGTCTGGACTGGAGGGAGGCCAGCGATTGGGGTGGGCTAGGGGGTTTGTTAATGCCTGCCTCCGAGGGGTTGTCTGACCCTGAGGGGACAGAGGACAGTGGGCTGGACATCGGGGTGCTCCGGGACAGGGGTGGGAGGGTGGCGGTCAGGGCTGGCCTGGGAATTGTTGTGGGGGCTGTGATCGGCCCGTGGGAGGGTGCTGAATGGGTAGCACTTTGGGGGTTCTGGGCTGGCCCCAGCGATCAAGCTGGTCAGCAAACAGTGAAACTGACAGATCAGGGCCACTGTGCATGTCGCACTATCTGTAACCCCCGTGACTTGCCTGGGTTTGCAAAACCTCACTTACTGTACTGTCTGGAGACAATACACATCTCTTTAAACTGTGATCAGTGCTCCTTCCACTCACATTATCAGCCACTTCAGGTCTTGAACAGCAGGTTAGGTGTAAGGATTCGCATTTTAATCAGTAATCTCTAAACTGTCTGTGCTTTATATGCTCTGTCTGAGGCCAGAACTCTCCATTCACCTGACGAAGAGGCTGTCCCCTCGAAAGCTTGTGAGAATATTATCAAATAAATAGGTTGGACTAAAACCTGGTGTTGTCAGACTTTTTACTGTGCATGCGCAGAGTTCCAGAGCTGTCAGACTCTGGCGTGAATAGGCCCTGCCGTCCATTTTAATGATATTCACTGGGACCTGTGCATTGCACAGAGGGTGGGGATTCAGCTGAAAAGCTGAACTGAAAAAACTGGTATAATCTAGAACAGTTTTCCCACCAATTCAGCACTTTCGGGAGAATTATTTCAGAAACTAGATTAATCTACACAGAAAATTGGAATTGAACCACCTTTCACAATGCCAGTATCAGAATGATTAATCTGAATCAGGCAGTAACTAATCTCCAGGTAGTCAGTCTTCACGCATTCTTTTCATCTTCCCAAACCCACATTAGTAACCTAACAGCATTTTGTTACTGTATGATGCCCACTGCAAAATTCCTCAGCATCTTTCACTCCGCAGTTAGTTTATGGCTATTATCTCTTAGCTAATCCAGATAGTCACTGGCTCAGTCATCACACGTCTTTTAACAATTTAAAAGGCTGTTGCTCTCTCATGGTTAATAAAATAATTCACGCCAGCTTTCTATTGCATCCAGGAGTGTCTCAGTTTTAATCAGCCATGAAAATATCTGATGGGGACAGTGATTGAAACTGTCTGTAAGGGGCTGCAAGATTCCACAGCGACAGCAGAGGATAGACGCTGCAAAATTCTTGCATTACTAAGAAAATTAAAACCTTCAGTGAGTAAGTTCCACAATGAGCAGCAGTTATCATTTGTTTCATTTTGAGGTTTTCCTCTCTCAGTCCCACGTCTTTCACAATATTTAACATTTTACTTAATCACCTGGCGGCCTCGTCATTTCTGACAGATTTGGCTATTTAATGAGGTCAAAGTTGAGTCTGTCACAGGCTACTGAAAATTAAAATGACCTTTTCCAAATGTGATGTTAATTTTTCTCCACATAAGACTTGGCTTGTGTCCACTGTGTGTTTTCATATATTGGAAAGCAGCAAAGTATAATCTGTTTCACTGGAAGTGTTTGTGGCTTCACTGCCTATTTCTACTCAATCCAGAATCTGAAATAACTGATCCAACATCTTTTACCAAATATCCATCTGTAAGGAGTCTTTAGCACCATATTGTTTCAATTGAAAAGGAATGTTTGTTCCAGTATAGCATTGATAATAACTTTAAAATGATGGAGTGTGCTTCAAGTGTGAACATCACTTTAGCCCAAGTGGTCTGATATAGAGTTGGGAATTTTCTACACAACCAATCTGGAAAGAATGAAGGAAAGGACTTGGACTTATATATCTCCTTTCACCAGCTCAGGACAGCTCTAAGAGTGCCACCAGGTAATAAGAACATAAGAACATAAAGAACATAAGAACATAAGAAATAGGAGCAGGAGTAGGCCATCCAGCCCTTCAAGCCTGCCCCGCCATTCAATAAGATCATGGCTGATCTGTCGTGACTCAGTTCCACTTTCCCGCCCTCTCCCCATAACCCTTAATCCCCTCTCTTATCAAAAACCCATCAACCCGCGTCTTAAAAATATTTAGCGAGGCAGCCTCCACCACTTCAACGGGCAGAGAATTCCAGAGATTCACCACCCTTTGAGTGAAGAAGTTCCTCCTCAACTCCGTTCTAAACCGCCTCCCCTTTATCTTGAGGCTGTGCCCCCTAGTCCTATTGTCTTTTTTGAAATACATTTGATGTGTAGTTGCTGTTAGATTATAGGAAACAGCTGCAAATTGTACAGAACAAGATCCCATTCACTGCAATATCCAAATAATCTGTTTTAGTGATTTTTGTTTGAGTACTGTAAGTAGTTTCACAACACCAGGTTAAAGTCCAACAGGTTTATTTGGAACCATGAGCTTTTGGTGTGCTGCTCCTTCTTCAGGTAAGTGGAGAACTGGGTTCACAAACATGACATATATAGACAGAGACACAATTACAAGATAATGGATGGAATATAAGTCTTTACAGCTAATTGAGTCTTTACAAGTGCAGACAATGCGAGTGGAGAGAGGAATAATCATAGGATAAAGAGGTGTGAATTATCTCAAGCCAAGACAGTTTGTAAGATTTTGCAAACCCAGGCAGTATAGTTGGGGTTACAGACAGTGTGATGTGCACAGAAGATCCCGATTGAGGCTGTTCTCATGTTTGCGGAACTTGGCTTTCAGTTTTTTTTGAGGAATCAATAATGTCCAGGACATGAAGGAGACACTACCCTGCCCTTCTTCAAATAGAACTGTGGGATCTTTTACATCCTCTTCAGAAGGGAAATGGGATCTCAATTAATGTCTCAACCAGAGGACGAACAGCAATAATTCTCAACGCAGCCTGGGATTTCTCACTATACTGTTGAGTTTCCTTTCCTTGACGCTGATGGTCACCTTCTAAAATATATTTCCTCAAGGGAGAAGGTCAGAAATTTCACATGGAATCTCTGAATGGAGATCACAATGCAGCTGAATGCCATTGATGGGATTTCTCTGAACTTTGTATTAGCAATTTTGGAAAACCTGAGAGTCGATAAGTCCCCTGGGTCAGGTGGGATATATCCTAGGATTCTTTGGGAGGCAAGGGATGAGATTGCAGAGCCTTTGGCTTTGATCTTTAGGTCCATGGGGAAAGTGCCAGAAGACTGGAGAGTGGCGAATGTTGTTCCTCTGTTCAAGAAAGGAAATAGGAATGACTTTGGTAATTATAGGCAGTTAGTCTTACTTTGGTGGTCGGTAAGTTAATGGAAAAGGTCCTGAGAGACAGGATTTATGACCATTTGGAAAGATACAGCTTAATCCAGATTAGTCAACACGGTTTCGTGAGGGGTAAGTCCTGCCTCACAAGTTTGATTGAATTCTTCGAAGAGGTAACTAATTGTGTAGATGAAGGTAGAGCAGTTGATGTTGTATACATGGATTTTAGTAAGGCGTTTGATAAGGTTCCCTATGGTCGGATCATGAAGAAAGTAACGAGGTGCAGGATAGAGGGAAATTTGGCCGATTGGATAAGTAACTGGCTGTCTCATAGAAGACAGAGGGTGATGGTAGAGGGTTGATTCCTGAGTTGAGAGGATTGGCTTATGAGGACAGACTGAGGGGAGATCTTGTAGAAACATATAAGATTATGAAGTGAATAGATAAGATAGAAGCAGTGAAGTTGTTTCCACTGGTGGGTGAAAGTAGAACTAGGGGGCATTGCCTCAAAATAAGGGGGAGCAGATTTAGGACTGAGTTGAGGAGGAACTTGTCCACAAAAAGGGTTGTGAATCTGTGCAATTCCCTGCCCAGTGAAGCAGTTGAGGCTACCTTACTGAATATTTTTAAGGCAAGGCTAGATAAATTTTTGAACAGTAAAGGAATTAAAGATTATAGTGAGCGGGTGGGTAAGTGGAGCTGAGTCCAAGATCAGCCATGATGTTATTGAATGGTGGAGCAGGCTTGAGGGGCCAGATGGCTGACTCCTGCTCCTAGTTCTTATGTTCTTACCCTTAAAGGGTAAGGTATCTCAAACATCTGAGCAACAGATGAAGCTAGCTGTTTTACATTGCTACTATGCAGTAGCCATATGTGGACCATACATCCTAAAGAGTAGTGGATTGTATTAAACAGCATGTCCCAGCCACTGCTTGCAATGGGCAAGGTACAGACGTACTCAACCAGCCTGTGCTTGCAAACCCTAAACACAGTGTCCGACATTCAATGTGATTCCGCGATTGGGCAACATTTGTTAAATAACCTGCAGTAAACTAAAAACCACGCTGAGAACCAATTTCAGATTATCCATCGAGATCACAGTGTGGCACATTTGCTGTGTTGGAAGCTACAAATATTCAGACCAGCACCCTATTCATTACAGACAGAAAGATCAGGCTCGCACATTCTGCCTGTTTCAGCTAAACAAAGTAAGCGACAGCCAATCACTTGCTCATTTGTCAGGACAATACCTTGGTCAAGGTGCCTCTCCCACCCCCCCCTTGTCACTGATGGATCCTGTCAATGCCTATAGCAATGCAATGCTGCTTCAACTGCAAATCCGGCAGGATCTGCAGGGAGGTGGCCATAACCCTTCCCATGGTGACCTCGAGGCACTTGCATCTTGGAACCATCACATTAGCTAGCAGAAAGACGGACACTTTCATCCTTTGCTCTATCTGCCTCTTGCAACTCCACTTGCTTTTGCATCTCTAGTATGTTTGACATAGTTGTTTGCGAAGATGCATCATTATCTCCGGTGGTTCTCTGAGTGCCAGGAACTTGCCTAGGCTGTCACTGTCTCTGACTGCTATGCGGATACGTCTATGAAGTGTTCTGCAGAATGTGACCCTGAGTCTACTCTATAACTATGACCCACTGGGGTGTATATCTGAGTTGGGGGAGGGTGCAGAGAATGCAGTGATGGGTCTGCAGCTTCCTGGTCTGACGTGTCCTGGGGGCTGCAGCTTATGTTGGTTCTGCTGGTGTGTCTGAAGCTTTTGGTGTGAAAGGGAGAGGGAGATTTAGTTGATGATCATTGCATGTCATTCAAAGGCAGTGTCAGGGTGTGATTAATTCGTGAAGGCTTGGAGAGGTCGATCTTGCCTTTCCCACAGGAGCAATCTCTGTCCTCCCTGCCCACCTGGTGTTTTCCTTCTCCAATTTAGTCAGGTCCACAAGCTCAGCATCCCCACCTCCGGTCTGGGATCTTTGCTTCTTGTTGTGTGCAATCTTGTGAACACCGAAGACGGCGATCAAAGATCTTGAACACCTCTGATCAAATCTTCTCTCTGCTGCCTTTTCTCCTGAGAAAACAGACCCAACTTCTCCAACCTATCCTCACAGCTACAGTTCTTCACCCCACAACCACTCTCTATAGTCTCCAATGCCTCCACATCCTTCCTCAAGTATAATGCTCAGAATTGGAAGGATTGAGGAAGGAGTTTATGCAGCATGAGATGTTGGTGAGGTTAAAATGCTGGTGAGATAATCAGCAGTGATGTATCTGTGCTAATGTTGTGAGATTGCTGAGCAGTGTAATTCCGAGTGCATGATGCCATTATGAGAGTGTGAGATTGGAAAGAGGATGACTTACCCTGACGAATGGATGTGATTGTTCATCCTCTTCTTGCAGTGGATGGCATTGAAAGTTGTTGGTCAATGTGTTCAGTGCACTCAATGCCTTCCCAAGCTGGTGAGGTAAAGCCAGTGGGCTTCCTGGAGTAGGGAGTATCTCTGCATTGCTGCATATAATCTACAGCAAGCCATTGCAAAACCAGGTCTTCTTTGCAGCAGACACTTCCACACACCTTCACAAAGCTAGATGGCGAGACCAAGCCTGGCCTTTAAATATGGTGCCCAAATCTGAGCCTGTTAGATAATGGCGGGGCAGACAACCCTGCCACCTCATTCAAGGAGAAACTCTTCTCTGTATAATTAATGAGTTTTTGACATGGATTTGGATGGTTTCTCAGCATACTGTCCAGCGGGAAGCTTGCTGCAGAACCCACGAGTCACATCGCTCAGTTTCAAAACTAGAAAACTCCACCCAATGTTTGGGAAACTACTTGGTAGAATGAGATTCCAAAGAAAATTTCATAAGGTAACTGGACATATACTGGAAGACTAACCTGCAGGGTTATGGGGGAAATGCTGGACTGTAATATCAAATGATTTAGCTTCTTCAATAAGCAATTACCTGTGGCCATTCCTCAACATGCCAGTCTGGGGGACAGTCAAACTGATTGCAGGCTTGTACATTGTCAGGCTTTGGCTGGGGACAGTTCTTGTCACCCAGGATAACAGTCTCATCACTTTCACGGGATAGAAGCTGAACACAGAACACATCCCTGGTCTGCAGACCAACCCCACAGCTGGATGAACAAACGCTCCATTTTCCAAATTCCCACCTGCAGGAAAGCCAACAAATCAATGTTATCCACCTACTTTAAATGAGAAAATTAACAGCATTTTTCACATTCCAACACAGTAAAAATGTCACTTTTATAAGAAAATATGTTTATTTTTCAAGAAGTTGACATTGGTGACTTCCGGAATTCTATGACTAATCTTCTGCATAATGATTTATATTTCTGCATAAACAACATTGATTAAATTGGCAAAATCCCATCACGCCCACAGTCATTCAGCTCATTGTGGACGATTGAGGGTTCTGCAATAACTTGTTCAGTGAAACCCACTGTTAGTTATTGCTACTGTGTATGTAATTCCCTGTTATGCAAGTTTTCCCCTAACTCTGATGATGGATAAACAGATGTATCAACAAGTTCTGGTTTCATGCCACTAAAACAGACGAGGCAAAGAAAACTCAGTTAGGCCTCATTTGGAGGACTACTTCCAATTCTGGGCATTTTAATTGAGGAAGGATGTGAAGGCATTGAAGAGTATACGAAGATTCACAAGAATGATTCTGAGATGAAGAACTGTAGCTATGAGGATAGATTGGAGAAGTTGGGAGAAAAGGAGGCACAGAGAAAACTTGATAAGAGCCCTGAGAGGCCGTCTCATTCAGTGGACACTTGTTAACGAGTTTGATTGTCCACCTAAGAAACTCATAGGTGTGGGTGGGATTGATATCAATGCAGCTCATAGAAACTAGGAGCAAGAGGAGGCCATTCAGCCCTTCGAGCCTGCTCCTCCATTCATTTTGATTATGGCTCATCATCAAATTCAATATCCTGACTCCCCCTTCCTCCCATATCCGTTGATCCTTCAGCCCCAAGAGTTTTATCTAATTTCTTCTTGAAATCACACAATGTTTTGGCCCCAGCTACATTCTGTGGTAGTGAATGCCACACATTCACCATCCTCTGGGTGAAGAAATTTCTCCTCACCTCAGTTCTAAAAGATTTATCCCTTATTCTCAAAGAACCCAAAGAGCTTCTACAAATACATAAAGGGCAAAAGGGTAACAAGAGAGAGTAAGGCCCCTTAAGGATATACAAGGTCATCTATGTGCGGATCCACAAGAGATGGGTGAGACCCTAAATGAATATTTCTCATCAGTATTTAATGTTGAGAAAAGCATGGATGTTAGGGAACTTGGGAAATACTGACGTCTTGCGGAGTGTACATATTATAGAGAAGGAGGTGCTGGAAGTTTTAAAGTGCATCAAGCTAGCTAAATCCCTGGACCTGATGAAATGTATCGCAGGACGTTGTGGGAGGCTAGGGAGGAAATTGCAGGTCTCCTAGCTGAGATATTTGAATCATCAATAGTCACGGGTGAGGTGCCTGAAGATTGGAGAGTGGCAAATGTTGTGCCTTTGTTTAAAAAGGGCTGCAGGGAAAAGCCTGGGAACTACATCTGTGGTGGGTAAATCGTTGGAAGATGTTTTGAGAAACAGGATTTACAGGCGTTTAGAGATGCAAGGACTGATTAGAGGACAATCAGCATGGCTTTGTGAACGTAAAATCATGTCTCACAAATTTGATTGAGTTTTTTGAAGAGGTAACCAAGAAGGTAGATGAGGGCAGCGCAGTTGATGTTGTCTACATGGACTTTAGCAAGGCCTTTGACAAGGTATTGCATAGTAGGTTGTTGCAAAAAGTTAAATCTCACGGGATCCAGGGTGAGGTAGCTAAATGGATACAAAATTGGCTCCTTGGCAGAAGCCAGAAGATGGTGGCAGGGACTCGTTTTTCAAACTGGTGGCCTGTGACCAGCGGTGTGCTTTAGGGATCAGTGCTGGGTCCACTGTTATTTGTCATTTATATTAATGATTTGGATGAGAATACAGGAAGCATGGTTAGTAAGTTTGCAGATGACATCAAGATTGTTGGCACAGTGGACAGTGAAGAAAGTTATCTCCAATTGCAATGGGATCTTGATCAATTGGGCCAGTGGGCTGACGAATAGTAGATGGAGTTTAATTCAGATAAATGTGACGTGATGCATTTTGGTAGATTGAACCAGGGTAGGACTTACTCAGTTAATGGTAGGGCGCCGGGGAGAGTTACAGAACAAAGAGATCTCGGGGTACAGGTTCATAGATCCTTGAAAGTGGAGTCACAGGTGGACAGAGTGGTGAAGAAGGCATTCGGCATGCTTGGTTTCATTGGTCAGAACATTGAATACAGGAGTTGGGACGTCTTGTTGAAGTTGTACAAGACATTGGTAAGGCCACACTTGGAATACTGTGTACAGTTCTGGTCACCCTATTATAGAAAGGGTATTATTTGATTGGTGGCAGGGTAGAACAGTGGTTAGCAGTGTTACTTCACAGCTCCAGGGACCTGGGTTCAATTCCTGGCTCGGGTCATTGTCTGTTTGGAGTTTGCACATTATCCTTGTGTCTGCGTGGGTTTCCTCCAGGTGCTCTGGTTTCCTGTCACAGTCCAAAGATGTGTGGGTTAGGTTGATTGGCTATGTTAAAATTGCCCCTTAGTGTCCTGAGATGCTCAGATTAGAAGGATTAGCGGGTAAAATATGTAGGAATATGGTGGTAGGGCCTGGGTGTGATTGTGGTCAGTGCAGACTTGATGGGCTAAATGGCCTCTTTCTGCAGTGTAGGGATTCTATGATTTCTATGATGATTATTAAACTAGAAAGAGTATAGAAAAGATTTACTAGGATGCTACCGGGATTTAATGGATTGATTTATAAGGAGAGGCTGGATAGACTGGGACTTTTTTCTCTGGAGTGTAGGAGGCTGAGGGGTGATCTTATAGAGGTCTATAAAATAATGAGGGACACAGATCAGCTAGATAGTCAATATCTTTTCCCAAAGGTAGGGGAGTGTAAAACTAGTGGGCATAGGTTTAAGGTGAGAGGGGAGAGATACAGAGTGTCCAAAGGGGCAATTTTTCACACAAAGGGTGGTGAGTGCCTGGAACAAGCTGCCTGAGGCAGTAGTAGAGGCGGGTTCAATTTTGTCTTTTAAAAAGCATTTAGACAGTTATATGGGTAAGTTGGGTATAGAGGGATATGGGCTAAATGCAGGCAATTGGGATTAGCTTAGAGGTTTTAAAAAAAAGGCAGCATGGGCAAGTTGGGCTGAAGGGCCTGTTTCCATGCTGTAAACCTCTATGATTCTATGCATGGCCCCTAGTTTTGGACTTCCCCAATGGCTCATTGGGCTGAATGGTCTCCTTCTGCACTATAAGGATTCTATGATTCTACTCTACCAAAAAAAACTCCTAATTTGCTAGTTGCTGGGAAAAAAGTTAACAAATAACAGGTCCTGGTTGGTAGAAACTGGGTGAAGATGGGGCATGATATTCTATTTTGTACCATGATCAATTTGCAGAGCAATTTCAATGTTGTTTTCCTTCCTTTATTCCCTGGTGGAATGTGGGCATCACTGGCAAGGCCAGCATTTGTTGCCCATCCCTAAATGCCTTTGAACACAGTGGTTTGCTGGGCCATTCCTGAGGGCAGTTGAGAGTCAGCCACATTGCTGTGGATCTGGAGTCACATTTTGGCCAGGCCAGGTAGGAACAGCAGGTTTCCTTCCCTAAAGGACATTAGTGATCCAGATGGGTTTATCGTCACCATTAAACTTTTAATTGCAGATGTTTTATTGACTTCAAATTCCACAATCTGCCATGAGGGATTGGAACCCGAGTCCCCAGAACATTACCCTGCATCGCAGGATTACCAGTCGGATGCAATATCACTGCACCACTGCCTCCCCTTGTTGAGGGAAGCAGCACTTTCTTATCTGATGCCTTCTTATTGAATTGAATAAAAACAAACCAAGGCTGGGGGAGATAGAATTGTTTTGGAATAGCTTGAGTTGCTGTAAGTGGTGTAAAATGTTGCGTTCTTATGATAAAGGCTTCAAAATAAAGTTGCCGGGACAAAGAGCAAGGATAGAAAAACCTAAAAATGGTGAATGAATTCCATTTTTATTTGCTCTTTTTCAAGAGGAGATCCTGTAACTGCAACTTTACAGTTTTCCAGCTAGGTCGGACTCATTATTGACCAATAAGGTCGCAACATTGAAACATACTCAATACCAACACCTCTGCATCAATTGGACCAGTAATACAGTAAAACCCTGGCTTACCAAACTGTCTGAAGACCTATTTGAAATGTTTTACTAAATTAGGAATATAAAACACTATGGGTGGGATTTTACAGCCTCACCATAAAACACCACCTGAGGTCAATGGACCTTTCCACGGTCCGCCCCTCGCCTGCTCTGATTCCAGTGACAGATGGGGGGGGCGGGCGTAAAACTCCAGCCTATGGGTGGGGCTGTCTGAAGTCTCACAACACCAGACATTGGGACTGTCTGGCCAGGCCTGTCTCAGGATCGGAACAATTCCTATACTGGACAGGACTGGAAGATTTCCACATTTATTTACCATTCTAAGCAAACTAATTGAAGTCAAGAAGGTGGACAGGAAATTTCCTTTAACTAAGCTCTGAACTGACCATTCGCAGAACAAGTTACCTTTTTCATTTCATCACAAGTTCCTTCTGCTAAGCAAATTGGAAGATTTAATTTTTAATTTGAGTACAACCCGTCCTCAAAATTATCAATGGGTCAGTGACGAAAGGGATTACAGTCTGGGAAAATAAAATACTTCAGCTTGTGTTTGTTGTGACTTTGTATTTGACTATACTTCTTTGTCATTCTATAGAAACAGAGCTGTGATGCTGCATTCCTCGAGCTTGCAACCACTTCACAAGCCCAAACTCTCTAACTCCAATGAACTCTGTCCCTGTTTCACTGACATACAGCCTACACGGAGGACTGTATAATAGCCCATTCTATCAATGGCTGTGGAATATTAACCATTTCATAGAGAAAATCAATGAAATTGCAATTTAACACATTACACAACAATTGTAACCTGCATTCTAGTGTTTTCAAGGGTCTGGGACAATTGTTGAAATGTTCGTGGAAAGATACCATGGTCAAAGCTTAACACTTATCGGCAAATTAACTGCTGCAGTTGTCAGGATTTATCTGCAAGAACAATACCATCCTGGTATCAGATTCACTGAGGAAACCCAATCTTCCATTTATCACCCAGATAAGATTTCTTGTGTAATACCCAATTATTTTGATGTCAGATTTTTCACTCATGTGAACTTACGTTAGTGTAATTTAATATCAGCTTACGCCATCTCAGCACAAAGCCTCACACAGACTATCGCACTGCACACCTTGCTATTATGTCCTTACTGTTCTAGCTTTTGTAAAGTAGGTGGATAATATAAAATTAGCCCTGAACTAAATATCCAACCCTTTTTAAAAACCAAATCAAAACAATGTCCTCATTGCGATTTTCAAATGGCTCAGTTTACAAGCTCCTGTTACGCCAAATCCCAATATTTGCTTTTCCCCAGAAAAGCTCTGCAGGCAAAGAAAAGTCATGGTGAATTGATAACTGTAAATCACTTTTTTGATATGTGATAGTCACTTCTAAGCTGCCTTTTCTGTGCAGAATTATACGCAGGGAAAATCTCGCAATATTAAGGGCCGAAGGGCCCGTACTGCGTGATAATATTCTATGTTCTATTTAGACACTTTCTTCACTGTTTTGTTACTCTAATAGAAAAAAACTCAAAGGAGTGGGTCCTACAATGTCATACTGCCAGGACAGCTACCCTCTCATACAGGCTTCATTATTTTCTCAAACGTGTCCCCTCTCTTTGATCTCTCTACCCTCTACTCTTCCATAAAAACTCCCAGAGAAATTCCCTTTTCCAAGAAGGGATCAAACCCCATTTTGTTTTACTTCATACCTTTTATATTTTAAGAAGCAAACCTACCCTATCTTTGTCTCATTTACTTACAATCTTACAATTTAGACATGTTCCCTTTTGAACTAAAACAACCCATTTCAAATATCGTCTTGTATAAATTCTAATACAAGTTCCTCTTGGCTCCCTCTGTTCATTAACATATCAAAGTGACTTTTTCACACCTTTTTACTGAACTTAAGACTCTTGCAGTCCCTCTGTCTCTTAATGTAATTGCACCAATCATACCCCCATCAGCCTGCTTTCCAGTAAGTGAGAACTATGACAGTGTTGTTACCAAAAGAAAAATATTATAATTCTTCATCTTTTGATAATCAATAAAGAGACAGGACATCTGTGACCACTTTTTACATGATAAAAGGTAGACCGATTAAGAGTATAGAAATAAGAGGGACCTGGGAGTGCAGGTGCACAAGTCTCTGAAGGTGTCAACACAGGTAGAGAAGGTTGTGAAGAAAGATTATGGAATGCTAGCCTTTATAGGAAGGGGTATAGAGTATAAGAGCTGCCGTCTAATGCTTCAGTTGTACAGAACGTTGGTTAGGCTGCATTTGGAGTACTGCGTCCAGTTCTGGTCACCTTACTACCGGAAGGACGTGGAGACCCTGGAGAGAGTGCACAGGAGGTTTACCAGGATGTTGCCTGGCATGGAGGGACTGAGTTACGAGGAAAGGTTGGAGAAACTGGGACTCTTCTCCTTAGAAAGACAGAGATTAAGGGGGGATCTGATAGAGGTGTATAAAATAATGAAGGGAATAGATAGAGTCAACAGTGGTAGGCTTTTCCCTAGATTGGGGACAATTACGAGAGGTCACGATCTAAGGGTGAGGGGGGAGAAGTATAATTTGGATATGAGAGGAAGGTTTTTCACGCAGAGGGTCGTGGGGGTATGGAACGCGCTACCAAGTAAGTTGGTGGAGGCAGGCACGCTGGACTTGTTTAAGGTTTACTTAGATAGACACATGAGCGAAACAGGGATGGAGGGTTATAGTAGACGGTATTAAAAAGGGTCAGAGCCTCGGGACGACACCGGAAATGTAGTATTACATGTTAATGTTTTGTCTCTTTTAATCCACAGGTGTCGGTCCACCTTGTTGTCAAACGAGGGGCATGCACACGGTGGGTCGTGCGTGGGCTGCTCTTGGAGGTTTCAAGAGTGGCCTAGTACTTCGTGTCGTTGTGTGTGCTTAATCCTGGACCAGTAGACGGGCACCGCAACAGCTCGGTGACTAGCACTGCTAGCTGTGCAGATACATGGATTTGGGCCTGTGTCTGTGGGAGTTTGCCCGTTCTCCCTGTGGTTGCGTGGGTTTCCTCCAGGCGCTCCGGTTTCCTCCCACACCCCAAAGATGTGCTCTTAGGCTGATTGGTTTTACCAAATTGACCCTACACTATTCTGCCCTGAATCTGGCTACATTAGGGGTACCATTCACATACACACGGGGCAGGGTAGGTGTAGGAAAATCCTTTGTTGAAATGGCGGTGTGGGCTCGTTGGGCCAAAGGGCCTGTTTCCTGTGCTGGGTTGTTCTTTGTTCAGTCACCATCCCAATGAACAGACATTGTGGGGGAGGGGGTGACAACTCAGAGTGAGGGACAGAGAATGGATCAGAGTGGGGGAGGGGAGGGATTGATAACTGAATTGGTACTGGATTGGTTCAGGATTATGGAGGGGAAAGGTTGGAGTTCCTTGGGATGTCAGGTGAGTATTGGGTGGTGTGTCGCAGGTGGGGGTGAGGGGAAGAGGCTAGTCAGTTGAGTGGGTGGCAGGTCAGAGGGTTGTGTGGTGGTCACAGGTAGCCAGGGAGTCCAGTGTAGGATCATGGAGGTTAATACTTTGGTTATCCCGAAGTTAGAAGTTGTTTAAACATTTCTAACTTTTCTTGGGTAACTATTCTGCAAAAGGAGTCAGAACAAAATAAAATCTCGGGTTTCAGTCAGAGTTTCAGATGGTTTGTTTCCTGGTGTAGGGTATTTGTTCATCAGAAGTTTAAATTTTCTGAGCGATTCCTCGGCATTCTTTGTCTGGGGATGTCTGAGGAAACTCCTTAGCACCTTCCGGGGAACCCAGCCCACACCAAGGAACAAACTCTTTGAGTTCTTCGCAAGTTGATGTTCATCAGTAATTTCTGTTGATTATTCAAAGTACAGCACAGAGTTACAGCAAACAAGAAAACAAACAGCAATGCCTAAATGCCGGACAGCTGCAAACTTTACAATTTACTGTCTACTTGCTTCCTGTTGCTTTGCCTGAATCATTTATCACATGTAATTCACTTTATTGTAAATATGGAATGAATTAGCAATCAGATATAACTTCCTTAGTTGATAAACTAATGGTCTAGACAGCTACATACTGAAGCTCACAGGTTGAATCACAAAGATGTCCAGACAAATTTGAGGATGATGTTGGCAATATCACTGAATTAGTAATCCAGTGGCCCAGGGTAATACTTTGGGAACTAGATCTCAGATCCCAAAGCAGCTGGTAGAATCAATTACCAGATTGGAACTGACAGCTGGTCTTGGTGCTGGTAACCATAAATCGATAGTGATTGAAAAAAAGCTCACCTGGTTCACTCATGTCCTTTAGAGAATGAAATCTGCTGTTCTTACCTGGGTCTGGCCTACATGCAACTCCAGAGATACAGCAATGTGGTTGATTCTCAAATGCCCTCTGAAGTGGCCCAGCGAATCTCTCAGTTTAATTAAGGAGGGGCAACAAATGCTGGCTCAGAAATTCTCGTAGTCCACAAAAGAATACATTTTTTAAAAAATTACCCAATTATCTAAATTTCTTTTCAGATGCTAAAGGATTAGTTGTACTTTTTTTTTGTTTCCAATTATTTCGGTAATCTCTCGATTCCTTCAATATAAATGAATTTCTTTGGGACAATAAGTAGTTAATATTTACAGTGGAATCTTCCACATAATTCTATTTAGTTGAGAACTCAAAACTGCCTTATTGAATCCTAAACAGATAAATGCTTCATACAAAAATATGGTTGCCTAGGGCCAAGTGACTTACTGTTCACATTGAATCCAATATGGATAAGACGGGATAACACTAGGAAATTGAAAATTGTACACAAAGGTTTAGATATAAATCTCCCCAGTTAGGCCCAGGCTAGTACAGCTATGTAAGCATATCAAATCTATTTCCTGTTCAAAGCTTCACTTTCACAGTCAATGTCAGATTCAGTCATTTCAAATGTCAATTTTGGTTTCAATTTGATTTGTTACTATTAACAAGATGCCTGTACAACAATTGACAGAATAACTACATTAGATTAATGAGTTCAAATTGCACAACTGTTTTTAAATTCAGTTTTGGGTTATGTTTAAGGATTATGTTACTGTTAGTTTTAGATTTCAGTTTAGTTTTACAGTCACATGTGAATAGAAGTTTACATCTATTTTATATATTACATCAGATCGTAACAGCCTGATAAAGGAAGACATTTATACAAACCTCGTTGCACTTTGAACTCAGTCAGGAGTGTGAAGACAATCTGGTGAAACTCTCCAAAGTGCCCAAAGTAAAACTATTTGGCAGTTTGTGTTATACAACTTATCTGATAAAAAAGCCTACAAGCTTCACACAAACGCTCACTTATCACTGCTATGAACTAGTTCAAACAGGATGGCTAAATCCACAGAAAGCAAAGCTGAAACTTGTACAGATATCTCTTGAATGGGACATTGGTAGTTTGAAGTTTGGGTTAATGCACAAGGATTTCTGGTCCTAATGTCCACTCAGCTAGATTCATTGGAATGGGACCTTTCAGGCTACACTGTTAATCAACTATGTTCCTCATCATTCATTTCCAACATGGCTTAACCTGAGAACTTGCTGCAACTAGGCAGCACAGTGGGACAGTGGTTAGCACTGCTGCCTCACAGCACCAGGGATCTGGGTTCAATTCCCTGCCTGTGTGAAGTTTGCACATTCTCCCCATGTTTCCTCTGTGTGCTCCAGTTTCCTCCCACAGCCTGAAAGATGTACATGTTAGGTGCATTGGCTATGCTAAATTCTCCTTCAGTGTACCCAAACAGGTGTTGGAGTGTGGTGATTTGGGGATTTTTACAGTAACTTCATTGCAGTGTTAATGTAAGCCTTACTTGTGACACTAATAAATAAATAAATGTGAGGTCAGTAGAACATCTGCAACATCAGTGAATGATGGGAAATCAATTGTCTATCTATTTAACCAATGAGATTTTAAGATTCGGAGGGAGGCTGAGAGTCAAGGAGAGAATGGGAAATGGTGAGGAAAGAGAGTTTGGATTCAAAAAGACAAGTTAGTATTAAAAAAAATTAACATTGACAACATTTCTGGTAACAATTTAGGACTCAGAGTAACAAGGACTGAAAGGCCAGTTTATGGATTGGAGAGATTGAGTGGCATTTTGTTAATGAGATTGGCTGGGAGCTAATTAGATTTAAGTGGTGGTCATTAATTGGAAATTCATCAATGTTGAAATATATGAGAACAAGTTGAATGAGGAGCTGTTGGTTGGAATGCCAATGATCACAATCATCAGAACAAAGTCCCACTGACTGGCTCTTGATGCAGGAGCATAAATCTCCTCATTAAAGTTAATTACATTGTTAAGTATCAGCCCAAACATTCTGTGCTGATTTTAAATGAGCAATTAATACAGAAACTCACTTGCTCATCAAAACTCATTTGGAGATCGTGGGTGAGATGTTGAAGAGGGAGTACAGCAAAGGTTCACCAGACTGATTCTAGGGATCATTATACAAGTAGACATTCACTGTATCCATAAGAATGGAGGGGATCTCATTAAAACATGTAAAGTTCTGACAGGCTGCATATAGGGATGTTGTTTCCTCTGGCTCAAACTAAGGGATTCTGTCTCAGGATCTAGAGTGGGCCATTTAAGAACATAAGAACATAAGAAATAGGAGCAGGAGTAGGCCATCTGGCCCTTCGAGCCTGCCCCGCCATTCAATAAGATCATGGCTGATCTGTCGTGTCTCAGTTCCACTTTCCTGCCCTCTCCCCATAACCCTTAATCCCCTCGTTTATCAAAAACCCATCAACCCGCGTCTTAAAAATATTTAGCGAGGCAGCCTCCACCACTTCAACAGGCAGAGAATTCCAGAGATTCACCACCCTTTGAGTGAAGAAGTTCTTCCTCAACTCCATTCTAAACCGCGCCCCCTTTATCTTGAGGCTGTGCCCCCTAGTCCTACTGTCCTTTCTGAGCGGGAAGAGTCTCTCCACTTCTATCCTATCCATCCCATTCATCATCTTATACGTCTCAATGAGATCTCCCCTCATTCTTCTAAACTCTAACGAGTACAAGCCTAGTTTATTCAACCTCTCCTCATAGCTCAACCCCCTCAACTCCGGCATCAGCCTAGTAAACCTCCTCTGCACCCCCTCCAAGGCCAAAATATCCTTGCGTAAGTACGGTGCCCAAAACTGCACACAGTACTCCAGCTGCGGCCTCACCAATGCCCTATACAGCTGCAGCAAGACCTCCCTACTTTTATATTCAATCCCCCTCGCTATGAAGACCAGCATCCCATTCGCCTTCCTGACCACCTGCTGCACCTGCAAGCTGGGTTTTTGCGACTCATGCACAAGGACCCCGAGGTCCCTCTGCACCGTCGCCTGCTGCAGTTTTTCACCACGTAAGTAATGGTCCTTCCTACCATTCTTCCTACCAAAGTGGACCACCTCGCACTTGCCAACATTAAATTCCATTTGCCATTTCCTGGCCCATTCGCCCAGCCTATCTAGATCCTTCTGCAGACTCTCCACACCCTCCGCGCAATTTGCTGTTCCACCAATCTTGGCGTCATCAGCAAATTTCGAAACCATACACTCGGTTCCCTCCTCCAGATCATCTATATAAATGGTAAATAGCTGAGGCCCCAGCACCGACCCCTGGGGCACTCCACTAGTCACCATCTGCCAATCCGAATAGCACCCATTGACCCCCACTCTCTGCCTCCTATTTGATAACCAGTCCTCTATCCACACTAACACCCTACCCCCAACTCCATGTCCCCTGACCTTCTGTAATAACCTCTTGTGAGGTACCTTGTCAAACGCCTTCTGAAAATCAAGAAAGACCACATCCACTGGCTCTCCTCTATCCACCGCCCTAGACACATCCTCATAGAGCTCCAGTAAATTTGTCAGACACGACTTCCCTTTAATGAAACCGTGCTGCGTCTGCTCTATCAAGCAATTCCCCTCAAGATGCCTCGCTATTTCCTCCTTGATGACGGATTCTAACATTTTACCTACAACAGACGTTAAACTAACAGGCCTAAAATTCCCTGCATTTTGCCTGGCACCCTTCTTAAACAACGGCGTAACATTAGCTGCTTTCCAATCTTCCGGCACATCTTATACTAAGATGAAGAGAAACCTCTTCACTCAGGAGGGTGGTGAACCAGTAGGGAGACTAATGCTTTATGTTCCATTTGAATTTTGAACTACAAGCCCATCACATATTCCAAGAACTTCTCCACACCCATGTTGCTGCCAATGCTTCCTTCTCAATTGTAGCATATCTTTATTCCATGTTGGTGAGTGAGCTTGAGATTTAATAAACTGGTCTACATTTATCATCTCATGATACTTAATAATACAGGCCCTAGGCCAATAGAGCATGCATCTGTTGTTACTATGCTTGGTTGTTCTGGGTTAAAATGTGTCAATGTTTCAGAGGAAATTAAGAGCGTTTTGATTTTTTTTCATTTTACTGATCCCAATACCACTGTTGACACTGTCTCAAAAGCTGTTTCAAAGGCTAATTTACTGCTGCCAAATTTGGTGGGAACTTGCTTACTTGGTTGACCATCCCAAGGAACCTCTGAAGCTCAGCCATGTTCCTGGGTTCTGGAAGCTCTCTGATCACTTTTTTTGCAGATCAAAGTTATTCCAGAGGGTTGAAAAATGTGACCTAGAAATATCAGTGCAATTTTGATAAACTTTCATTTTTCATTCAATGACTAGTAAAACTTTCTAACGCTATGGCCATACTCTTTTCTCATAGAGCCATGTACAATTCTGTCCTCCCATGAGGTACATTATTCCTTTCATGCTTCCTTGAGTTTGTGACATTGTTCTCTGAGAAACTTCAGGATGAGTACAATTCTGAATGATAATCTGTTAAGTTATAATGACTGAATAGTGTTCTAAAAAATGTCCACAAACGTGCCTGCTGTACCTGCATGCTTACTTTTAGCAACTGATGTACGAGGATAACAAGATCTCTCTGCATATTCATTTTGCACCCATTTAAGTGAAAATCTGTCTTCCTATTATTGCTACCAAAGTGGATAACTTCACATTTATCCACATTGTACTGCATCGCCCATGCAGGTGCCCACACACTCAGCCTGTCCAAATCACACCGAAGCATCTCTGCATCCTCCTCACAGCTCACCCTCCCACCTAACTTTGTATCATTTGTAACTTTGGAGGTAATGCATTTAGCTCCCTCATCCAAATCATTAATATATAATGTGAACAGTTGAGGTCCTAGCACAGATCCCTGTGGAACCTCACTTGTCACTCTTTGCTTCCTATTGCTAGCCAGCTTTTTACTTACCTCAAGGCATTATCTGCAATCCCATGTGCTTTAACTTTACTTTGTAGTCTGTTATGTGAGACCTTGTTAAAACCTTCTGAAAGTGTAAATAAACCCCATCCACTGATCAGTAGAGTTGACCAAGGAGAACCAGTTACATCCTCAAAAAATTCCAATAGATTTGTCAAGCATGATTTCCCTTTTGTAAATCCATGCTGACTTTGATTATCCCACTGCCTTCCAAATGCCAAGCTATGAAATCCTTGATAATAGACTCCAGCAACTTTCCCAGTCACTGATGTTAGGCTCACTAGTATATAGTTCCCTGTTTTCTATCTATCGCTACTTAATATGAATATTACAAGCATATGAGATTTTGTAAGTTATGCTATCCTTATAAATCTTTAAAGATACTGTTGGGGTGAATGAGCAAATATAACATTTTCTTCTTTGTTTAATCACTTTATTCTTTTGTTAAAAGTTCATTAGGAGTCTCTGTGACTCTGTTCAGAGTCCAATGTCCACATTTCTAAACAAAAAATAAAGTTAGGTTTTATCAAACTGGGTTCCATTCTGTGATTAGATGTGTCCCAGTGGTAACATCAGCTGGATAAATCCACACCTTGGAATATTGCTTGTTGATTCTGATCTGCGCTCACTGCTGTCTGAACTCCAGGTTTGACTCTTGATTTGATTGGCTCTACCTGCAATGTTTCAACTTTTTGCCAAGTCTTGAATCTGTTCTAATCGTCCTTTTAAGAATCTCTTGACTTGCCGGGTCTGTAACTGCTTCTTGTAATCTTTCCTGGGGCTTTATTTAATTCACTGGCACCGTGCTTTGTTGTATTCAGGGATTCTTTGGAGTTTCTTCATTCTCTGAAGCTGCTGGAGACTGTAGGTTTTTTTTTGAAACCTTTTATCTTTATGAACAGTGCATACACGTTGGGACCTCTGTCCGAGGTTAGAAGTTCTGCTCTCTAGCTCTCTGTTATTTGGTCATGGTGATGGTACAGCATCAAGTTCTTATGTTAAACCTTCGCAGGAAGGAGATAGTGTGGGAGGGGAGTGTGTGGGACTCAGGAGAGTGGAAGAGGGAGGGAGGGAGTGCAGGACAGGGAAAGTGTGTGGTGGGAGAAAAAGGAGGACGTTATGGTGAATGAAGGGAGGAGAATAAAGTAAGAATTGTTCTGGAGCAATGAATCATTCTTTTCCTTTTCCATATAACTCTCTGGGAATTGTACTTTGAACATAGCAGTAACTGGGTTTAGACTGAAATTATTTAATGCTCACATGGAACAGAATGCTCTCCTGTTTGGGTTTCACTTTCCTGCTTTTAGTTATTCTGGAGTACGATTTGTTAATCTAGTTGAGAGCTTTGGCTCTAGATTACTGTTTAATTCATGCATGATACAGAGTAATCCCTTTGTACCCAGCAGTTAGCTTGGTCGTGTGTTAATGTTACAATGGAGTTGACCATTTAACTTTGCTAGTTCAGTCAAAGTTCTTCTCCAGAAAGTGGACAAAGAGACTTCCTGAGGTAACATTCCCTGCCAACAGAGGAATGTAAATCGCCCCTTTGGTGTTCCACAGTTGGACTTTTTTGATGTTGAGCTTTTTCCTTTTTTATCACATTTCAGTCAGAATCTTTCTCAAAATATATAAGCCTTCTCTGGAATAATGAGAGCTTTGTTAAGATTAACATGGTATCTCGTTCCCTAGATATTTATAAAATTTTTTCAAAGGTTTTGGTAAAATTAATCTCTTAACTGCAGCTTCTGACTACATGCATTGTACTTGCTGATAGATTGACAGTAAGGCTAGACAAATGGAGACAGACTTTGTAATGAACAAAGCTCTTACACAATGTAAATTCAATAAAGAAATTCTCTCTGCTTCTATCATTTTTCTGTGCAGTCAGCTAGAAACATAAGCAATATTCCAGAGTTTTTCTCCGATTCATTGATACCCAAAATTTTAATAAACTTCTGAATACTGATGCTGAGGTCAATGTATTCAATATTATCCTCCATTATGATTATGAAATATTAACTAATTCTCTGTTCCAAATATCCCCATAAATACTCAAATATTTAAATTAAAGATAACTAAACATTCCAACAATGGTTTCTTTTTATTCCAAAGAACAAGTAATCTTTTGAAAAGGAAAACCACAGTGTTGTTCACACATTGTAAGGCTATTATTGAGAAAAACTGGGTTTCTTAAAAATATTCAGCACAACACAAAACCAAAAAAATCCAGTGGCACGTTGATCCCATCCTTGCCATCTCTCACTGTGATTTCATCGTCTCGCATCATGTCTCTGCTACGTCACCGCATCCCTATCATCTCTCATTGTGTCCTCGCCATGTTCCTGCCATGTCTCACTGCATTTCCATCACTCCCTCTCTCACCACATCCCTGCTGCTCCTTTACGGCTTCCTAATTGCTTGCTGCACCTGTTTGCTTGCTTTCAGTGATTGGTGTACCTGGACATTGTACATCAGCATTTCACAATCTATCACTATTTAAATACTCTGCCATTCTGTTTCTCTGTCTGGAGTGGATCTCTCCACACTTATCCATGTTAATCTGCTTCTGCTATGTATTTGCCTACTCATGATGTGGAGATGCTGGCGTTGGACTGGGGTAAACACAGTAAGAAGTCTGACAACACCAGGTTTAAATCCAACCGATTAATTGATAGTGAACTGGCAAACATTCGCCTGACAAAGGGGCAAACTCCGAAAGCTTGCATGTTTACTATCAAATAAATTGGTTGGACTTAAACCTGGTGTTGTCACACTTCTTACTGTGTTTGCCTACTCACTCAGCTTGTCTAAATCACCTGTGATGCCTCCTAACATCCACCTTGCCACTCTCATTCCCAGTAAGATTGGTGTTATAGGTTACAGTGCGATCATATCAAACCTAGTCTACTCCATTTCTCCTCACAATATAATCCCTTCAATCCAGGAATCAGCCTAGTTACACACACTAGAGTGAGTACATTCTTTGAGGTAAGGAATGCAAAACTGCACAGGTCTCACCTAAACTCTGTACAATCGCAGCAAGACGTTCTTACTCTTCCACCTGAACTTCCTTGCAATTAACGACAAAATACAAAGTACCTTTTAGCGCAGTCACAATACACAGAATTAATGTGGGTATAATGAATGTGGAATGAAGGAACTGTGCGTGTGATTAAAGTGGTCCCACCATAATTAATGTTTTTCTCTTTTCACAAACCATTTATCTTTTCTTCAAGCCTTCTACCATTACCCTTCTGTTTTAAAAATAACAAAACTTGACCTGATTATTATTTATTTACTGATCTACAGCTTTTACTGATTAAGCAATGCCTTGATTTTCAAATTCTCATCCCAACCCCAGTCACACATACTGCCCCTTCCCCCCACAATCACCATCCAGTGAGTCTCCCCCATCCTCCCCGCTCCCTTCCCCCACCCAAATTCTCGCCATTCCCCATCCTGAAAAGTTTATCCTTTCCATTTTGAAAAAAATCCCCAAAATCTGTTATAAACCACAATTTTTTTCCACTAAGGTCACAGTAAGGAGTTTGTACTGAACAATCCACAGATCTTTACACCAGAAAGATAATATACAATACTGCTCTATGAAGAACACCTTCTAGTTTTTGAAGACCATGATGTGGAGATGCCAACGTTGGACTGGGGTAGGCACAGAAAGAAATTGCACAACACCAGGCTAAAGTCCAACATGTTTATTTGGTAGTACGAGCTTTTGGAACACTGCCCCTTTATCAGGTGAGTGATGAAGTCATACAAACAACTCACCTGATGAAGGAGAGCGCTCCAGAAGCTCGTGATTCCAAATAAATGTGTTGGACTTTAACCTGGTGTTGTGAGATCTCTTACTGTACCTTTTGGAGAAGTAAATGAGAACCCTACATAAGAATGCCTCTTCTAATCAATGCCTTTTCTTGCAGACGTTATGTTGCATTGGTGTGAGGTGGAGCTGCCCTTTCTGATGGTCAGCTCCCTGGATAGGGACCTCTGATAGCACAGATCTGAGCTCAGTACTCTGCCACTCACGTAGAACTTCAGGGTAATTGTGAGAAGATCCTTATTGAGGAACCCTTGCAATATAAACCTGTGTGTCCCACCTAGACATATGGTGCAAACTAGCTTCCAAACTTGGGATTCCAATTAAAAAAAGCACCCTCCTGATGTTCATGTGATGGGTGCTAATTGCAAGGATCACCGCAGAGTGTGTTCAGTGTGAAGAACTGTGTTAACATTTGCCGAGCTCCTTTGATTGGGGTAACAGCTGCCAGGCCTGCTGCTTGTTACTGTTGGTTGGGCTCGGTTTGTTAATCCAGTCAATCTTGTGCTAATCAGCCTCACACCGCCTCCATCTGGTTTGCATCTCTAGAAAGGACAAGGCTGGAAAATCGCCCCCAGTATATGTGCTGAAGACGCAGCTTATTAAATCTTCCATCTGTAAACCTCAACAAACTAATGGAGGTAATATTTTTAAGGAGTGCAAAAACAACTGAAAAACAGTAACATTCAGGTAATTGTGTGTGAGCATTTGGAATTCAGTCAGTTGCTGCATGGATACAGGCCCTGGGGAGCTCAACCTCAGACTGAATCCAGTCTATCAAGATTATAAATAGCTTTTGATTCCAATCTTCTGATTAGTTTTAAATTGGATTCATGACATAAATTCATCCCTTTAACAGCAACTAGAAAAATGTGATCAACCACCAAAGTTTTGCTACATTAACCCTTTCTGATTCAAACATTTCATTCAATATTCTTCTGGGTAATCACAGCTGCTTTAGACAGGAAAGTGTTCATGAACAATTACCTCTGGTTGTATTTCACTTAAAAACAATCCACCAAAAATAACACAATAATTTAAAGGGTGACGCCACTTTAATCAGACAGTAAGGATTCTGGATCAAGAACTGAGGGTTGATACAGACTCAATGACAACAAAAATAAACATTTCACAAATTGTGTTCCTGTTCCAAACTGGCAAAGATCCAGCCCGACAAAGCATTGCACAGCAGTGATAGAGTAATGAGAGGCAGCACAGACACAGAGATGACTGGGATCTGTGCTGTTGACACATGTTGCATGAGAAGATTTGAGAAGTTATAGATGTATCACATTCAGCTAAGTGCAGTGTACTGCACTTAGACAGCTGCAACCATTAAATAACAAACACACAGAAAACTTTGGCTGGTACTCTACAATCTAACATTTTCAATGTTGACCATACCAGTTGTTTAAAGGGTTAAAGGACTTAGAACCATAGAAAATTACAGCTCAGAAACAGGCCTTTTGGCCCTTCTTGTCTGTGCTGAACCATTTTTCTGCCTAGTCCCACTGACCTGCACTTGAACCATATCCCTCCACACCCCTCTCATCCATGAACCCGTCCAAGTTTTTCTTAAATGTTAAAAGTGACCCCACATTTACCACTTTATGCGGCAGCTCATTCCACACTCCCACCATTCTCTGCGTTAAGAATCCCTCCCTAATATTCCCTTTAAACTTTTCTCCTTTCACCCTTAACCCATGCCCTCTGTTTCATTTTTCTCCCCTAGCCTCAGTGGAAAAAGCCTGCTTGCATTCACTCTATCGATACCCATCAAAATCTTATACACCTCTATCAAATCTCCCCTCGTTCTTCTACGCTCCAGGGAATAAAGTCCTAACCTATTCAATCTCTCTGTAACTCAGCTTCTCAAGTCCCGGCAACATCCTTGTGAACCTTCTCTGCACTCTTTCAACCTTATTTAGATCCTTCCTGTAACTAGGTGACCAAAATTGTACACAATACTCTAAATTCAGCCTCACCAATGCCTTATATAACCTTACCATAACACTCCAACTTTTATACTCGATACTCTGATTTATAAAAGCCAATGTACCAAAAACACTCTTTACAACCCTATCCACCTGTGACATCACTTTCAGGGAATTCTGTACCTCTATTCCCAGATCCCTCTGTTAAACTGCACTCTTCAGTGTCCTACCATTTACCCTGTACGTTCTACTTTGGTTTTTCCTTCTAAAGTGCAATACCTCACATTTGTCTATGTTAAATTCCATTTGCCATTTTTCAGCCCATTTTTCTAGTTGCTCCAAGTCCCTCTGCAAGCTTTGAAAACCTTCCTCATTGTCCACTACACCTCCAATCTTTGTATCATCAGCAGATTTGCTGATCCAATTTACCACATTATCATCCAGATCATTGATATAGATGACAAACAGCAATGGACCCAGCACCAATCCCTGCGGCACTCCACTAGTCACAGGCCTCCACTCAGAGAAACAATCCTCTACTACCACTCTCTGGCTTCTTCAATTGAGCCAGTGTCTAATCCAATTTACTACCTCCCCATGTATACCTAGCGACTGAACCTTCCTAACTAACCTCCCATGAGGTACCTTGTCAAAGGCCTTGCTGAAATCCAGGTAGACAACATCCACCGCCTTCCCTTCATCTACTTTCCTGGTAACGTCTTCGAAAAACTCTAATAGATTGGTCAAACATGACCTACCACACACAAAGCCATGTTGACTTTCCCTAATAAGTCCCTGTCTATCCAAATATTTGTAGATCCCATCCCTTAATGGGTTAATTTTAATTTTAATGCTTTATCTTTAAACAACCAATGTAAAGCATATGTTAGACAAATCCTGCAGCACTTTGTAGAGAATAAAACATGTTTGTGAGTGTCTAATAAGGAGACAGTTTATTGAGGTGTACAAGATTCATCATAAGTCATGAAACAAAACAATGCTTATTTCCATCTATGTCCCCAGAGTTGCTCCTTCACCGAGGGAAAGCTGCAAGTGCCAGCAACCATCTCATTCTCTCGATCCTCACTCAGATATCTATACTTCAGAGAGTGAATATCATCAGGACGTGCGACTGTGATAACTCCACAGCTTAATCTTGTCCTTACTCTGGATTTGTCGCTTCCAGCAGCTGATTTACTCGCTCGACTCCAGGGATAGTGAGTCCACACTGCGGCATCAACAACCTCCAAACAGACTCAGAATTTGAACCAATTATATAACACCACATTCCTTTCCCCACTGATAATGTGCATATTGGCACCTGGTGCAAAACTGACAACAGAAAATTCAGGGGAATTTTAACCAAAAAGATGGGTGAAAGTTTGGGTTGGGATTGAGGAAGGATTACAGTCTACCAATCCAATTCCCAACCAAAGCCATCTCCAACCTACCTACTTCCAGCAATAATGTCAGCAAAGGGAGAGAAAAGCTGATCAATGCTCTCGCATCAACAACAATATCAAATTGCTTGAAGATGATAACCTTTTCATTGGCCATCTATGATAGTGACTTTTAAGGGGCGCCTTGACAAGTACATAAATAGAAGAGGAATAAATGGACACGGTCCCCTGAAGGGTAGGGGGTTTTAGTTAAGTCAGGTAGCATGGTCAGTGCAGGCTTAGAGGTCTGAAGGACCTTTTCCTGTGATATAATTTTCTTTGTTCTTTGTTCTACTGAAAGATCTTCCTTGTGGCTACTCATGATAGGTTCTTCACCCCCAAGTTTTGTGTGTCTCACGTTCTGTCCCCCTCAATTATTCATCATTTGCTGATGTCTCTGTTTCTGTCTCCTTTGAATTCATACCAGTGATGTCTTTTTCTCCATCTCTTAACATTTTAGCCATCTGATCTGTTCCTCTGCATCAGCCCCCCATCTCCATTCACTTTTCACTCACTTCACATTTATCTACTACTCCTGATCTCAGTTGCCTGTATCTTTGTCACTCTGCCATTGATCAAATACTATTGTTGCAGTTAGGAAACTTGGATCAATGCCAAATGAGAGGGAAAGTTGGGAAATGTCTGTCTGCAGCAGGTAATGTGGGAAAGCCAGCTGAGATAAAATCATTAAGTGAGTGCTTCTCCCATCAACAACATGGGGTAAAAGAGAATTAAAATGCTACATTACCATCAGAGGTTGGAGCTGAGATGAGGAGAACCAGAGGTTACAAGTCATGAACCAACCAGTTAGGGGCAGCTTAGTACAAACAGAAATTTAAAGTAATATGAAGGTTCCATAAAACATCATCTGAGAAAACACCACAACAAAATGTTCCAGATTCATCATGCAGAAGTAAGTATGAAGCCACGAGGTGTGTGGAGTCTAGAGAGCTTTAAGATATAGTTTTTCCTAAATTGCTGAACAAAAGCTAAATTACATGTGTACACATTATCACCCACCTTATTCGTTAACATTGTCATAAAGTGGGACTCCTCATACACCATACCATAAAACAAAATATTAACAAGTTCAAAACAACATCCAAATAGAGATTTTTGTCAGTTAATGACTCATGCAAATAATAATTATTTGCACCTTTTCCATCTTTCCTGCCTCAAATTTTCTCTCTTGTTCTGGAAGTGTGGTTCCTGGGGACCAGAAAAGTTTCACGAGCCTCATCTGCCTTCGCATCATATGTGTGACTAACACTGGATTTCCTTCCCTTTTGCAATCTCCCCGTGCAGACTGATTTCCAGGAGAGATCAGTGCACAGTGACCAGGAGCAGCACACTGGCTCTTTCTTGGTCTACCCAGTCATTTGGTATTGACAAGATTAGCAGCATTCTCTTGATTACTTCAGCTAACACAGTAGTAATGAGCATTACACTTGGACTTCCCTGTAGAACTTGGGTTTACTCAATGATGTACCAATGAACAAGACAGCAAAGCAGGTATTAGTATTTGCTTCAAGACTTAAAAAACAAAACAGGTGAAGTTACCTTGGAGAACATGGTCCTGGATTGCAAACTTTAAGAAGCTGTGGGGGATGGCGATGGATTACGCAAAGACTCTCATCTACTTTCTCAGAAGTTTGTTTATTTAAGCAAACCACAATTGCTTCTTGGACACCTACAGAAATCATAACATCAAACAGTTCTCAGCAAGAGAAGATAACAGAGCAGGAAGAAGTTAATGAACTGATGACAAAGGCAGATCCCAAGCAGATGGTCGAGAGTCTGCAATCAATGTTCCCTCCACCCATTGTAAGCAATGTTTTCAAATCACCATCCCCCAAAGGTACACTCTCATTCTTTCTTTAAAAGTGGATTTAAAATAATTTCTTAGCACAAAAATTCTCTCCCAGAAAGAATATTTCCCTTTCCTGATCTCTAACATAACTTCTACCAAATAACTTTCATTCAAATGTTTTCAGCAAGATGAAAAGATTCTCACAAATTATTTTCAAGCTTAAATTCTGGAATGCTGAGAATAATGTTTATGTCACTGTTACAGTCTGTATTGTTAAGGGTTCATGTTAAATATGTAAATAGGCAGTCCAAATCATCAGTGATGTAAGATCACATGACAAGAGAGAATACTGAGAATCATAGAGATATACAGCATGAAACAGGTCCTTTGGCCCATCTAGTTCACGCTGATCAGCGATAGTCCTTTGTTGGATGTTTGGTTCAAACAATGTTGAATTAAGGTTAAAGTTTGCCTTGCTGATCTTAAGCCAAAGCTAAGACACCCGATAACATACAATCTTCCATTGTTTTGATAAAGTCTGTTTCATTCCACAGACATTTGTTCTCAGGTAAGTTCATTACTCTTTTGTTCTACTTACTGTTACAGCAACTTCTTATTCTTTTTAACATTCCTGCTTCAAACTTTTTTATTCTGTCCTTTTGTAAGTTAATCCTAAAGGACATTCTTCCCTCGGCCCAGAAAGGAGAGCAGCTGGAAGCCGATGAGTAGAGAAAAAATTCATTGGAAGATTGGGAGTTAAAACTCCCTTTGTTTAGTATCAACTGTCGTTTCATTCTTTCTTTGCATGTCATTGTAGACATCTGAAAATACAGGATCACTCACTACAACATTGCATTGAAGCAGAAGCAGAAACACGCTGCAAATGTGAAGATCGCTCGCTGTGCCTTTGTACTCTTCATGGTTCACACTAATTCTTCTACATTTTGACAGTCACCAGTGTTCCTGTGGTTGATTTTGTGATTTCAATAGAGGAAATGACAGGAAATTGGCAAATCATCATCAACCATAACAATGGCTTCTTCCTCCCGATGAATCATCTTGATTCCCATTTGAATGGTATAAATAGTAAATATTTCATACAGCTGAAGAGTGCAGAAGATGCTAAATCTTTCAGAAATGGCTGATGGTTCCATTCAGATTTACAAACCAGGGCATGGATGATTGAGATGATAAATGTCTCTGATGCTGCGTGAATCTCCACAAGCACACAGCAGGAATAAGGAGGTCAATGTGCACTTTTCACCAGCCACAGAAAGAAGGGGAACATGGAGAAGAGCTTTTATTCTGAGTGTCACTCATTTGTCCCAATTGAATCCCATCTACAGTCTCATTCTTGTAGGGAACACTCTCCCTGCTTTTCCTGCCCCTTTGTAGGTCCATAAAAAACTAAACTATTGCTGGGTTTCAAAGGGCAGTACAATTCTAAGCTTTATTTTGAGGCCTTCATTAAACAATAATTTTCATTTCCACAGGTGAATATCAGTCCTGATGACCGAAAAGACATTCGAGACTTGGAATGAAGGAAAGACTTGTAAGGGGTTTCATGTGTCAAAAGCACTGCCAACGTGCACCTAAGTATATTGCAGTGAAATATCAAAGAAGAACAGATCTAGTTATAGAAAATAGAGCAGATGTAGGATACTCAGCCCCTCAAGCTGGCTCTGCTGACCAAATTCAATACTTTGATCACACCTTTCCACTTCCCACCCATATCTCTTGATCCCTTTAGCCCCAAAAGCTATATCTAATCCCTTCTTGATATCACACAATGTTTTGGCCTCGGCTACATTCTGTGGTAGTGAATTCCACACATTCACCACCCTCTGGGTGAAGTAATTTCTCCTCATCTCAGTCCTAAAATGTTTACCCCTTGTCCTCAAACTACAACCCCTAGTTCTGGACTCCCCCACCATTGGGAATATTCTTTCTGAAAGTACTCTATCTAACCCTGTTTAAAATTTTATAAGTTTCAGGGTAGCATGGTGGCACAGCAGTTAGCACTGCTGCCTCACAGTGCCAAGGACCCAGGTTCAATTCCAGCCTAAGGTGACTGTGGAGTTAACACATTCTCCTCACGTTTGCATGGGTTTTCCCCTGGGTGCTCCAGTTTTCTCCCACAGTCAAAAGATGTGTGTGTTTGGTGGACTAGCCATGCTAAATTGCCCCTTAGTGTCAGGGGGCTAGCAGAGTAAATATGTGGAGTCATGGACATCGGATGCGATTGTTGTCTGTGCAGACTCAATGGGCTGAGTGGTCATCTTCTGCACTATAAGGATTCTATGATTCTATGAAATGGTAATATAAGTCGATAAATGCATTATAAAGTTAAAGGATTTTCAATTTACTAACTCAAAAATAAATGAATTTTATTGTGTCAAAGTAATTGTTCCTTCATGGAAATTGTACAAAGAACAAAGAAAATTACAGCACAGGAACAGGCCCTTCAGCCTCCAAGCCTACACTGGCCGTGCTCCCCAACTTAACTAAAACCCCCTTCCCTCTATTCCCACCCTATTCATGTATTTGTCATGACGTCCCTTAAAACTCACTACAGTATCCGCTTCCACTACCTCCCCTGGCAATGAGTTCCAGACACCCACTACACTCTGTGTAAAACATCTGCCTCGTACATCTCCTTTAAACGTTGCCCCTCACACCTTAAACCTGTGCCCCCTAGTAATTCACTCTTCCACCCTGGGAAAAAGCTTCTGACTATCCACTCTGTCCGTGCCTCTCATAATCTTGTAGATTTCTACCAGGTCTCCCCTCAACCTCCGTTGTTTCAGTGAGAACAAACCAAGTTTCTCCAACCTCTCCTCATAGCTAATGCCCTCCATACCAGGCAACTTCCTGGTAAATCTTTTCTGTACCCTCTCCAAAGCCTCCACATCCTTCTGGTAGTGTGGTGACCAGAATTCAACACTATATTCCAAGTGCGGCCTAATTAAGGTTCTATAAAGCTGCAACATGACTTGCCAATTTTTAACCTTGGTGCCCCAGCCAATGAAGGCAAGCATACAGTATGCCTTCTTGACCACCTTCTCCACCTGCATTGCCACTTTCAGTGACCTGTGTACCTGTACACCCAGATCCCTTTGCCTATCAATACTCTTAAGGGTTCTGCCATTTACTGTATATTTCATATCTGTATTAGACCTTTCAAAATGCATTACCTCACACTTGTCCGATTTAAATCCCATCTGCTATCTCTCTGCCCAAGTCTCCAACTGATCTATATCCTCCGATGGTCCTCATCGCTATCTGTAAATCCATCAACCTTTGTGTCGTCTGCAAACTTACTAATCAATCCAGTTACATTTTCCTCCAAATCATTTCCATATATTACAAACAGCAAAGGTCCCAGCACTGATCCCTGAGGAACACCACTTGTCACAGCCCTCCATTCAGAAACACACCCTTCCACTGCTACCCTCTGTCTTCTTTGACTGACATGATGTGGAGATGCTGGCATTGAACTGGGATAAACACAGTAAGAAGTCTCACAACACCAGGTTAAAGTCCAACAGGTTTATTTGATAGTAAACACTGCAAGCTTTCGGAACACTGTTCCTTTGTCAGGTGAGTGGAGAGTCCCGATTCTCCATCACCTGATGAAGGAACAGCATTTCTGAAAGCTTGTGGTGTTTACTATCAAATAAACCTGTTGGACTTTAACCTGGTGTTGTGAGACTTCTTACTGTGTTCTTTGACCGAGCCAGTTTTGTATCCACCTTGCCAGCTCACGTCTGATCCCATGGGACTTCACCTTCTGCACCAGTCTGCCATGAGGGACCTTGTCAAAGGCCTTACTGAAGTCCACGTAGACAACATCCACTGCCCTACCCTCATCAATCATCTTCATCACTTCCTCGAAAAACTCAATCAAGTTCGTGAGACACGACTTCCCCTTCACAAAATCATGTTGCCTAATATGTAGGAAAAATATAAGTAATATAGATAAAGAGCTCACTTTCTCTGACATTAATCACTTGTAACTTTACTCTGCTTTAATCGATAATGCTGAGGTCAAAGGGGGCATGGGCAGTGGGCACAGGCACAGTCAGGGGACACAGGCAGGGGCATGGACAGTAACAGGTGTTGCTGCTTCTCAGGAAACACCATTAATCACGTGAAAATGAGGGAGAAATTGGGCATGATGTTTTTGGAGAATTATAGAGTTTGATTGGAAACCATGCAGCAGATTAAGGATTGCTATGAATAAAGTTCACATCTCTTCCATTGTTTCTGTCCAAATGCTTGCTTGTTCATCCACTGGTGCTGCAGAAATTGGGCATGATTTATTGGGTGAAGGCCACTCAATCTCAGTTAATTGGCGGTGTCTTTTAGTCATAAAAGGTGACTCCCATCTCATTTACTTTGGGTTTTTTAAAATATATTTTTCCATTCTTACAAATGACGCAACACACCCTCAGCACTGGGACAACCCAGTGTGATCATTTCTCTGTATGTGTGAAAGGACGGATTATTGACTGACTCGAGGCCTCAGAGGCAGGGCCCTTTATAACTTAATGCACCCCACTTTTGTTTCTAAATAAAGAAAGTGTGATATCCAGCTCCCAAAGAATTTAACTGGGACCTTACCCTCAGCTCATTCTGGCAAACTGACAATACTGGACATTTTCCTCTGGCCTTGGATTTCCAGATCATCCGGGATTCCTGACATATGACACAACTGCTTTTCCAAATGGTCCTCAAACAAGGAAGTTACCTATAGCATCAACACTGATACTCTGCTCGAATAGACCGAGTTTCTCATTCATGACCTTAATATCATTAGCAGTTATCATTGTAATGTCTTTGAGAGCGCTGGATTGAGAATGAGTTTATTTATTAAGTCTCCAGGTTGATAAGCCGTCTCCAGCCCAGTTACTTGTCACAACTCTCTTTTGTCAATGTTTTTAATATTTCTTAGTATTCTGTCACCAACATTTAACCAAAAACCTGGGGATATAATATAGAGTTCTCACTCCTGCATTAGGTAATTACAAGCTGTATAAACGCAATAAATTAAAGGGTTTCAGGCCGAATAGAGCCAGAACTCACGGAAACACAACTATTCCTGCACTCACATCATGTGATCCATCTTGCTTTGGGTTTGATTCAAACCCAGATCCTGAAAGAAATCAGGTGGTGCAATAGCTATCTACTCTTAGCTATCTACTCCAATAGCTTACTACAATAGCTATCTATAATACAATATACAATAGCTTACTACAATAGGTATCTACTCTTCCCGAGGTAGATTCATAAAACAGGTCTGCTGTATTTCAGGAAACTGCAATGATCTCTAAATGATCAATAATGAAATGAGGAAGATTCTTACAAAACAGAACAAACTTGTACATGAGTTACCCATCTTCCAGAATGGAATGAGTCTGGCACAGGACTAAATAAGTAATGTGTCTCACCTTAGCTTGTATAAAGGGAAAAGCGGTGTGATTTTCCCCTCCTGTTCTGCACCAGTGCTGGAGTCACTAGACAAGAAATGAAGTCAGCGTTTATTGGTTAATTTTGTTGAATCTCAAACCAGAGTGGGGAATGGAATTGCATTGTGTGAGTGTGTCAGATATATTTTAATTAAAAACAAATGAAAATCAGAGGCCTCATTTTTCAGATTTGGCCTGAAGTTTATTTTATATGAGGATCTCTTATTTAAAATTCAGCTGATGTAAAATTCACTGTTATAAACACACTGTAGTCTAAACTGCTAAAATACTTTGAATAACAGCTGTCAACGCTATAGGGGGGATCTTACCAAACAATATTCCAAGTGTGAAATTGGGAATAAATCATGCCTATTTTTGGGCGAGTTCCCAGAACCAATCATATGGCACTTAGAAAAAAATTAAGCAAAGCATGATTCCTACCAGTAGGGGGAGTGGGTGGAGCCTTTTGACACCAGGAAGCTGGCGGCAGACTGCTCAGGGCATTGTTGCGCAGGCATGCCAATCTCCCATTTCATAAGAACATAAGAAATAGGAGGAGTAGGCCATCTAGCCCCTCGAGCCTGCCCCGCCATTCAATAAGATCATGGCTGATCTGTCATGGCTCAGTTCCACATTCCCGCCCTCTCCCCATAACCCTTAATCCCCTCTCTTATCAAAAACCCATCAACCCACGTCTTAAAAATATTTAGCGAGGCAGCCTCCACCACTTCAACGGGCAGAGAATTCCAGAGATTCACCACCCTTTGAGTGAAGAAGTTCCTCCTCAACTCCGTTCTAAACTGCGCCCCCTTTATCTTGAGGCTGTGCCCCCTAGTCCTACTGTCCTTTCTGAGCGGGAAGAGTCTCTCCACCTCTATCCTATCCATCCCATTCATCATCTTATACGTCTCAATGAGATCTCCCCTCATTCTTCTAAACTCTAACGAGTACAAGCCTAGTTTATTCAGCCTCTCCTCATAGATCAACCCCCTCAACTCCGGCATCAGCCTAGTAAACCTCCTCTGCACTCCCTCCAAGGCCAAAATATCCTTGCGTAAGTACGGCGCCCAAACCTGCACACAGTAATCCAGCTGTGGCCTCACCAATGCCCTATACAGCTGCAGCAAGACCTCCCTACTTTTATATTCAATCCCCCTCGCTATTCCCTTGGAAACAAGCTAATGTGGGGCTCTGTGATGATAGAACCACAGATAACTTATGCTGGTTGGCCATGCTAAAAAATTGCCCCTTGGTGTCCTGAGATGCATAGGTTAGAGGGATTAGTGGGTAAAATATGTAGGGATATGGGGGTAGGGCCTAGATGGGATTGTGGTGGGTGTGGACTTGATGGGCTGAATGGCCTTTTTCTGTATTGTAGGGTTTCTATTATTCTATGAACTACAGACCTATCATTCTTGCTCTAATTCCATGTAAAATAATACAATTGGTTATCAGAAATAAGTCTGAGAAAAACAGCAGGGCTTTTGACAAAGCAAATGGTGTCTGACCAACTTACTTGATTTGTTCAAGGAAGTTCCAAGCCAAATTTACTACAAGGTTATGTACTTAGATTCCCAATGAGCATTTGGTAGAAGTTGCCTTGTAATTAAGCTTCAAGTTGCAGGAACTTAAGAACATAAGAAATAGGAGCAGGAGTAGGCCATCTGGCCCTTTGAGCCTGCCCCGCCATTCAATAAGATCATGGCTGATCTGTCGTGGCTCAGTTCCACTTTCCCGCCCTCTCCCCATAACCCTTAATTATGGGAGTTTTTTTTGGTATGGATAAGAAATTGCCTGAATATCAGGAACATTGTGTACTGGTTAGTTGGGTAATATCAGGACAAGGAGTATGTTGCACAAACACTTATATCAGTAACTTGCATTTGAAAACAATGCCACTTGTCAAATCTTTTAACTTATTTTGTGGGCTCCTTGCTCTTGTAGTACTGAGCATTTTTTAGATACTGTATTTTGCCATTTCATAAGTAATATTATTCTTTCAACAGACCTCAAGTTGTGTCTTACCGAAATAATTTACTAACTTTATATGTTAGAAGTTTCCAAATTTATATCAAGTTACTTGAAATTATCCAATTCTCTCTTGCAACTTCTTCCATCGGGAAACGGAATAAGAGTCTGAGAACATATCACAACCGGCTCCAGACCAGCTTCTTCCCTGCTGCCATCAGAGTTTTGAATGGTCCTATCATAATTAAGCTGATCTTTCTCTTCACCCTATCAATAACTGCAACACTATATTCTGCACCCCAGCCTTTCCTTCTCCCCTATGTACTCTATGAACTGTATGCTTTGTCTATATAGCACGCAAGAAACAATATTTTTCATTGTATCCCAATACATGTGACAATAATAAATCAAATCAAATCAGTAACTCACAAACCCTGTTTTATTCATTTGCAATGTAAACTCTCATCCTCATCCTGATCTTAGCTTGGATTTATATCGGTTATTCTTTCTGTACACTGTAGTGTATTTGGCATAGCAGCGATTAATGTGGGATGTAATGAGACACATGACCTGAGACTAGAGCCAGTGTGGACTAGACAGAGTCTATCTAGCTGATAGCTCATAGCTTGGGCTATACTCTGTAGATATGTACATTGTATACATTATCAGTTCGTACTTAATGTTCAACCACATACGACTCAGAGTCTCCGGGAGACCTCGTGAACACACAACAGAGGCTACCTCCTCCCTCAGGTTCAGCTTAATTTATTTCCCAGATATGTGTGCTTTCCCCTTTCCTTTATAAGCATTCCTCAGTTCTCTTTACCCTTGAATGTTAAATTAATTTATTTTCTCTGGATCTAGCCATGTGAGTCCTTTTATCATGTTTTTAATGCTTCTAGAATTAAAATAAATTTACCGACTTTCACGTCTTGTCCCTGGTCAGCTTATTCCGCTCTCTTGCTCTTCATCCAAGACTAATATTTTCCTGGCCAAAATGGTGGTTTCTTGTTGTTGGAAACACTGCTTCTTGATGGCAATTTAGGAACTCCTTCCTTCGCTGTGTCGATGATTGGCAGGAGGCTGACAAAGCAGAAATCAGCCAGATAGATTTCTTTCTGTCGTTTTAACATATTGGGTTCATCTTCCACATTGTTGTGTAGTTGCTAGTGTTGGCTGGAAAGCAGCAAGATTGGCTTCCTGGGTTTTCAGCATTCTAGCTGAGACATTGTCAGGGTCCTCAAGTCTTTGTCAAGTGATACGAGTTACAAGAAGTAACAATGCAAAGGGATTGGGAGCATGAGATAGCTGAGGCAGCTGAAGACTTTGCCACAAACTTTGTTAGTGTTATTCTGTTGCTGCAACATTTACACAAACATTTCTAGCCTCCACGATGCCTTCTGAGCATCACTCTACAGCAATTACTTGAACATAAGAACATAAGAAATGAGAGCAGGAGTAGGCCATCTAGCCCTTCGAGCCTGCCCCGCCATTCAATAAAATCATGGCTGATCTGAAGTGGATCAGTTCCACATTCCTGCTTTCTCCCCATAACCCTTAATTCCCCTGTCTATCAGAAATCTATCTACCCATGACTTAAATATATTCAGCAAGGCAGCCTCCACCATTTCAATGGGCAGAGAATTCCAGAGATTCACCACCCTTTGAGTGAAGAAGTTCCTCCTCAACTCCGTTTTAAACTGCCCCCCCACCCCCCGCCCCTATTTTGAGGCTGTGCCCTCTAGTTCTGTTTTCCTTTCTAAGCGGAAAGAATCTCTCCACCTCTACCCTATCTAGCCCCTTCATTATCTTGTAAGTCTCTATAAGATCCCCCCTCAGGCTTCTAAACTCTAATGAGTACAGACCCAGTCTATTCAATCTCTCCTCATAAGCCAACCCACTCATCTCTGGTATCAGCCTGGTGAACCTTCTCTGTACTCCCTCCAAGGCCAATATATCCTTTTGCAAATAAGGGGACCAAAACTGCACACAGTACTCTAGCTGCGGCCTCACCAGTGCCCTGTACAGTTGCAGAAAGACCTCCCTGCTTTTATATTCTATCCCCCTCGCTATAAAAGCCAACATTCCATTCGCCTTCTTGATCACCTGCTGCACCTGCAGACAGGGTTTTTGCTCGTTGTGCACAAGGACCCCCAGGTCCCTCTGCACCGTAGCATGCTGCAGCTTTTCGCCCTTTAAATAATGATCCCTCCTACAATTATTTCTACCTAAATGGATAACCTCACATTTGCTAACGCTATACTCCATCTGACAGGTCCTCGCCCATTCGCTCAGCCTATCCAGATCCCTCTGCAGACTTTCAGCGCCCTCCACGCAATTTGCTTTTCCACTCATCTCCGTGTCATCAGCAAATTTTGTTACCCAACACTCAGCCCCCTCCTCCAGATCATCTATATAAATGGTAAACAGTTGAGGCTCCAGCGCCGATCCCTGCGGCACTCCACTAGTCACCAACTGCCAACCAGAATAGCACCCATTGATACCAACTCTCTGCTTCCTATTAGATAGTCAATCCTCAATCCACTTTACCCCCAACTCCGTGCACCCTAATCTTCTGCAGCAACCTTTTGTGAGGCACCTTATCAAACGCCTTCTGGAAATCTAAAAACATCACATCCACTGGTTCCCCTCTGTCTACCGCACTAGTCACATCTTCATAGAAATCCAGTAAATTTGTTAAACACGACTTCCCCTTCACGAATCCGTGCTACGCCTGTTTGATCAAACCGTTCTTTTCTAGGTGTCCTGCTATTTCTTTTTTGATGATGGATTCTAGCATTTTCCAACTATGGACATTAAACTAACCGGCCTATAATTCCCTGCCTTTTGTCTGCTACCTTTTTTAAACAGCAGCGTAACATTAACTGTTTTCCACTCCTCCAGCACTTCCCCAGATTCCAGCGAATTTTGATAAATAATTACTAAGGCATCTGCTATTACTTCTGCCATTTCTTTCGGAACCCTGGGATGCATTCCATCTGGTCCCGGGGACTTGTCTACCTTCAGTCCCATTAGGCTACCAAGCACTACCTCTCTTGTGACAGTAATCGCATTAAGGACCTCATCTCCTACCATCCTTCTATCTTTAATATTCGGTAAGCTATTTGTGTCCTCCTCTGTGAAGACTGACACAAAAAACTTATTTAAAATTTCAGCCATTTCCTCATTACCCACCGTTAAATCCCCCCTCTCGTCCTCCAAGGGTCCAACAATATTTGTCATGTAACAAAATGGCAGAAGTACATTCCAGGGCAGGGTTACAGGGAGCTCCTGTCATTCTTTGTAATATTTATATTATCTGGAAATATATATCTGCCTAGAGAATATTATTTATTTTACAATTGAACCAGCAGTACTTAATTTAAATAAAATATCTTATATAAATGTTTATAAGAACATAAGAACATAAGAAATAGGAGCAGGAGTAGGCCATCCAGCCCTTCGAGCCTGCCCCGCCATTCAATAAGATCACGGCTGATCTGTCGCTGCTCAGTTCCACATTCCCGCCCTCTCCCCATAACCCTTAATCCCCTCTCTTATCAAAAACCCATCAACCCACGTCTTAAAAATATTTAGCGAGGCAGCCTCCACCACTTCAACGGGCAGAGAATTCCAGAGATTCACCACCCTTTGAGTGAAGAAGTTCCTCCTCAACTCCGTTCTAAACCGCCCCCCTTTTATCTTGAGGCTGTGCCCCCTAGTCCTACTGTCTTTTTTGAGCAGGAAGAGTCTCTCCACCTCTATCCTATCCATCCCATTCATCATCTTATACGTCTCAATGAGATCTCCCCTCATTCTTCTAAACTCTAACGAGTACAAGCCCAGTTTATTCAGCCTCTCCTCATAGCTCAACCCCCTCAACTCCGGTATCAGCCTAGTAAACCTCCTCTGCACTCCCTCCAAGGCCAAAATATCCTTGCGCAGGTGCGGCGCCCAAAACTGCACACAGTACTCCAGCTGCGGCCTCAACAATGCCCTATACAGCTGCAGCAAGACCTCCCTACTTTTATATTCAATCCCCCTCGCTATGAAGGCCAGCATCCCATTCGCCTTCCTGACCACCTGCTGCACCTGCAAGCTGGGTTTTTGCGACTCATGCACAAGGACCCCGAGGTCCCTCTGCACCGTCGCCTGCTGCAGTTTTTCACCCCGTAATTAATAGTCCTTCCTACCATTCTTCCTACCAAAGTGGGCCACCTCACTCTTGCCAACATTAAATTCCATTTGCCATTTCCTGGCCCATTCGCCCAGCCTATCTAGATCCTTCTGCAGACTCTCCACACCCTCCGCACAATTTGCCGTTCCCCCAATCTTGGTGTCATCAGCAAATTTCGACACCCTACACTCGGTTCCCTCGTCCAGATCATCTATATAAATGGTAAAAAGCTGAGGCCCCAGCACTGAACCCTGGGGCACCCCACTAGTCACCATCCGCCAATCCGAATAGCACCCGTTGACCCCCACTCTCTGCCTCCTATTTGACAACCAATCCTCTATCCACGCTAACACCCTACCCCCAACTCCATGTCCCTCGACCTTCTGCAATAACCTCTTGTGAGGTACTTTGTCAAACGCCTTCTGAAAATCTAGAAAGACCACATCCACCGGCTCTCCTCTATCCACCGCCCTAGACACATCCTCATAGAACTCCAGTAAATTTGTCAGACACGACTTCCCTGCGTCTGCTCTATCAAGCAATTCCCTTCAAGATGCCTCGCAATTTCCTCCTTAATGCAGTGGGATGCAGTTTCCTCCTTTATAGCAGTGGGATGGACTAAAGATCAAAATGACTCAGGTTGTGGATTTTTAATTGCATTCCCAATGCAAAGAGTGATCGCAAGCACCTGTACACTTTAGGATAAAAGCTGTAATTATTTTGTGATGTGATGACAGTTGTAACTATTCTAAGCCCTAAGTAGACGCCAAGTGAGTAACTAGTTCCTTTTGAATTGTACCTCTTTGAGGTCAGAGTGTGTCTCTTGGAGAGATTACACTAACACCCTCAGCTGTATTACATCTATATCCTCGCTATCTCCTACACTTTTCATAAAGTGTTCAGAAAATGAAAAGCAGAATGGGAAAATCTCACCAACAGTGACTGAATGAGTTGAGCAACACAGGTGGGAGTCGCTTGAGAATCTGGGAGGAATCAATACTTTCTGCTCAGTTTTAATGCAACTTTAAGTTAACCACTGCTATTAAATTCGATAATAAAACATTTTTTGGGAGTACATGTAATTTCTCAGCTAAAGATGCTTATTGTTGAATCTTACACCGAGATTCAGGAAGCAAATATCTTTCTGCTCAGTATAAAATCACTTTGGTATTGACTTATATTTGACTTTCATAAGTTACTAGGCATTATTCAAAGCTGTTGAACATTTACCAATTTACTCACAGTGTTTGATACTTTGTTCACTGTAATATCTGAAGGGATTGACGACCCACCAAGTTTAGTAACTAAACAAACTATTTATTATAATGAATAAACTATATACAAGGTGCAAGAAATGTGATAAACGCTATTTCATCTCCAGTCTCGGAGTGACTGGTAAAGCCCACACTCAGCCCCATGATTCTCACGCCTTGGCCTGTTTGAAACATTCCCACTCCTGTATGGCCTCTGAAAGGGGCTCACGACTACATGGTGCTGCAGTAATACTGGAAACAGAATAACATCACCATCATCAGTCTCTGATTTTTAAAATGAGTTCATTCTATTCCTTCAGAGGCTAGAAATCTGGAAAATAAAATGCTGGAAAACTCCACAGATCTGGCAGCATTGGCTGCCTTGCTGTATCTTTCCAACATTTTTTGCTTTTAATTCCATTCCCTCACTGCTGAGTTTCTTGGTTTGGTTAGATGGAAAGAGGACTGAATTCCATTGGAATAAGCAAGGTGCAATGTACACACTAGCATGGGCAGATTGAGATGGTTCAGGAATCAGAAACTGGCAAGTAATGAGCAATATACTGTTCAAAATTGGATATTTTACTGTCTTTAGTAATATTGGAGAAAATAGATTTGTCAGAGAGTTCCTTACCTCCTGCACAGGATTCTGAACAGTCCGTGAAACCCTCAGAATGCCAGTCGTGCAGCTCATCAAAATCCCGGAGGCTGGTATATAATAAATCTGCCTCTTCAATGTTGTATTCTACTGTTTCTCCGCTGCATGGTCCTGTGTAACAGGCTTGTTCTGTCTGTGGTTTGACACCTTCACATTCATCATCTGGCAGGTCTTCGACTGACTGAGAAAAGGACAGGAGCACTTGGCATTTGACTTTGCGAGTCTGTTTCCCAGAACCACAGGTTTTGCTACATGGAGACCAGGGCTCTGGAATAAACCTGAGCACAAAATAAAGTGAACGTAATGACAACCAGCTGAAATTATCAAATCTTCTAAAAACGTCTACAAAATTAAATGATTATAGCAATATCATTCAGTTATAACAATTAAACTTTTTTAAAAAATTTACAGAGTGCTATTATCTGTATGTATTTAAAAATTCAGATTGTGCCAACATATTTAAAATGTTTGGATAACAATTGAAATGTTTAAAGGTGGATGAAATTTTCAAATGATGCTGCCTGCTTTAGAAGCATTCCAATACACTTTCATATCCTTGTTGTGCTTTGAGGCTAAGGATTTGACCTTTGGGGCAGGGGTTGATGACCGAATAGCATGTTCTTCTCCTGAAGACAGTTCAGCCTTGAGGTTCCTCACTCATACCGCCATTCCTCGCTAATGGTCTGTGTCAGCAGTTGTGTCCATTGTGCAGATATCACAGCTCCGGATCTGTACACTCTCGAGAAATAATTTTTGCCAATGAGAGGGTCTTAACTAAATTCCCTGTCCTAGTCTCGGGACACGAGGAGTAAACGTTGCTGTCAGTCACTGGACAGTGTCCTAGCAAAGTGATCGTTATGCAGCGTTTCAAGAAAGCAGCTCACCACCATCTTCTCGTGGACAACTAGGGGTAGGCAATAAATGCTGGTCAGCTGATGACACCCACCCCCCATGAATGAATAAAAAAAAGTGGCCTGATTACCACATCAATCATTGGGCAAGTTGTACAGTGGGTGAACGATGCACTTTGCCAGGATGCTGAACAGATTCATATTATCCTACCTACTACTGTGATTAAAACAGATAGATTACAATGTGAAAGCTAGAATCTCTGCTTTAGAATCACATCTCAGAGTGCAAGTACCCACTGGGTATTTGTCACAGACATATCAATAGTGGAAATCAGGCAGAGTCAGTTTCAATGGAACAGGGAGTGAATCAACCCCCATCTGACAAATTCCAAATTTCACATTCCTTCCTGAGCTATAAACCGCGACTAGATGGACAGGCTGTCTGTGGAAGGTCACTGGTGAGGAAAAGCTTTTAACTTTGTCTCTATCATAATCATTGCATTTCAAAGTAATTAATTAATGAACATTCTTGGAAATCGACAGAAGAGTGTCTTGATTGCATTCTTCAATAAAAACAACATATTAACAGCACTTCTTCTAAAGAATCCGCATTTGAACCCTGTTTTAGTGTGATAGTCTTTGTAGGAAAACATCACAAACCCAATCATTGTGTGTGAAATGATTCCAGTTATTCTAACAGTCACATGTTCAGACTGGGAACAGTTCAAACCCTTTGTGAGAGTCAATGTAGCGACGTACTCTTGCTGCTCTGGATTCCATTCACAGACTCTGCTCTACGGAAAGCAGTAACACAGCGAGACCACAAAAAAATTTACTGCAATTCTTAGACCCAAGCTGCAAAACTTGTGTTTGTTCAATTCACATTCCAGTAACAGATGGGGTTAGGTTCAGCTGTACATGTTCCACCCTCAGTTCACACTTACACACAGCAACTAATATCCTAAACTAATTCAAAATAAATCCATAGTGTCACAGCAAGGTCATTCCATATGAACAGTGGGCAGAATGAAGAGTTCTGATGAGACCTGCAGTAATGGACTCACATTCTGAAAATAGAAAAAGGATGAAATATTCTTCATTGAAAATCTGATTTAACTGCACTATTTATACTCAGTTTTTACTGGCTGTGACACACATGGTCAGGAAACACATGCCTGTGACTATATACAGGAGTGTGTGCATATGCAGGTGTGTGTACACGTGTGTCCAGATGTATGTGGATGCCAATCTTAAAGGGACATTTCATGACGATATATTTGGCAAATATGACTTCTGTTTTTGTCTGAGAATCATTCAAAGTCTTGATCGCAATGGTGTTACATGGTGTTTGTAATGATACATCGTGACATTGCTTATGCTACTGAGTGCACACTTGCTCAGCCACTGATGTTAGGAAGAGTTTTGTACAATCCTTAAACTACTTGAAATACGTGTTAAATTAACACATGACGGCAGCGATTCTCCCATCGCGACCCGCAACTTTTCTGGCAGGTTGTGGCGGGAGATGCACGTCACCAGCCTTTTTCCAGGATTTGCGTATGGTTGGGAATGCATGAGCAGCTCCCAGAGTGGTGAACAGTTGGAGTCCAGACCATGCTGGAAACTGGCGGGAAGACGGATAGTCATTTAAATCTTCTTAAAATTTATTTTAAATATGTTTAGCCATTCATTATTGGGAACTTTCAGGTCCCAATAGCAACTCCCACCCCACCAAGGGTACTTCATTTTGGCAGGGTTCAGACTAGTCCTTATGTTGAGGAGCTAGCAGGAGACCCTGCCGGAATGAAGGGGAGCAATTGGGTCGGGCGGTGGAGGGGCAGGGGTGGAGGGGGAGGGTGTGGTGCCCCCTGGGCATGGGCACAGTGGCAGTGCCCAAGAGGCAAAGTGCCCATGCCCAGGGATCACATTGACACTGCCCACAGGTCATCGGGCAGTGCCAAGGAGGTGGAGCCTATTGTGGGTGGGGCCTAGGGACAATCGGTGGGTGTGGGGGGGGGGGGGGGGGGGGTCCCACTGCCGCTCCGCAGACAGGATCAGTCTGGAATGGAGGGAGGGCAGCAATTGGAGCAGATTAGGGGAATGGTCTGCTGGCAGAGGTGGGCAGTCTCTGGGGGGTAGTCTAACTTGTGGGAGGTCAACGGGGGGGGGGGGGGGTTTGACTCCGAGGGGGGGGGGGTGGAATCAGCGGCAGAGGGGGGAGTTTCTGCCAGGGTGAGGGAGTGGAGGGATCGCCACTGCTGGGTGTGGGGGGCGGGGTTGGCGGGAGGACATTGGGGCGCTCCGAGACAGGGCGTGGGGTTCGGAGCTGGCCCGGGAATTGTTGTGGGGGCTGCGATCGAGCCATGGGGCAGCTGGAGGGGCAGCACTGCAGGGGACCCGAGCTGGTCAGCAATCGGGGAGTCTGACAGATCAGGGCCACCTAAACATGTTCAGAGTTCCAGAACCGTCAGACTCTGGTGCGAAGAGATCCTGTCTCCTGTGTTTTTAATGAGATTCATGATTGTGGCCTCTGTATTGCACAGAGTGCGGAGATTCCGGTGAGAAGCTGAACTGAGAAAACAGTTGTGATTTTGCACAGTTTTCCCAACAATTAGCACCCATGGGAGAATGGCAGCCAATATTTTTCAGCATCTAGATTCACAGAACACTGATAACCAGTCAGTGCTGGACAAGTTGTCTCATTACTGGTTTATTTCAGATATATTTTTGCGTAATTGTTCATGAACATGAGCTAATTAGTGATTTTTTAAAAATAAAGTTACTTTGATTGGACTACTTTGAAAGCTTTACTTTGAACCAAATAAATTTTAAAAATGCCCTGTGTAATCATGTACTTTCTCAATCATTTCCCTTTTCTCTTATCAGCCAAAGTGTTTTCTGCGCACTAATGAGGTGTGTGGCTGTAGCAGTGTTTCCAACACAGCATGAAATAGAACAGGAAATAATAACCAACAGCAACTGGCACAGTATCTACAAAGCATTAGAACGACATCACATCACATTTCAAACTTTACTCTCCTAATCTTCTGATTATGTGCAAGATCGAAACATTAAAGACACAGCAAAGTGGAAAGGTTTGTGATAACATCACTGATATGAGACTTACCTTCTCCCAGTTTATATTTAACCCATTCAGATTCGTCCTCAATACTGAGTACACCCCTCGCCTCGTGCTTGTTTGCAGAATGAATGGTGAATTTAAGAGATGAAATAATGTGAGATTCTGGAAAGATGGAGCACTGCATAGAAAGTGATGAGAATCTCAGAAACACTGAGAAGGAACGTGGAATCCTGTAAACATGGAGCAGTTTGAGAAATGAGACAGACAGAGTGGAAAGCAGTTGATCCAATAGGCAGGAACTAAAATTGTAGATCATCTGGAACTTGCCGGTCCCATGACTGACACTGCTGATCCTTTCTGCCCCAGGCCTGGAGATTGGCCATACAGAGGAGGTACATTTTCCCCAAAGCTGTCTCCGTGGTGATGATGTGGGTATGCCGGCGTTGGACTGGCGTAAACACAGTGAAAAGTCTGACAACACCAGGTTTTAGTCCAACCTATTTATTTGATAATATACTCACAAGCTTTCGGGTTAGTCCCTTCGTCAGGTGAATGGAGAGTTCTGGCCTCAGGCAGAGCATATAAAGCACAGACAGTTTAGAGATTACTGATTAAAATGCGAATCCTTACACCTAACCTGCTGTTCAAGACCTGAAGTGGCTGATAATGTGAGTGGAAGGAGCACTGATCACAGTTTAAAGAGACGTGTATTGTCTCCAGACAGTACAGTAAGTGAGGTTTTGCAAACCCAGGCAAGTCATGGGGGTTACAGATAGTGCGACATGAACCCAAGATCCCTGTTGAGACCGTCCTCATGTGTGCGGAACTTGGCTATCAGTCTCTGTTCAGCGACTCTGCGCTGTCGTGTGTCGTGAAGGCCGCCTTGGAGAATGCTTACCCGAAGGTCAGAGGCTGAATGCCCGTGACCACTGAAGTGTTCGCCAACAGGAAGGGAACAGTCTTGCCTGGTGATTGTCGAGCGATGTTCATTCATCCGTTGTTGTAGCGTCTGCATGGTCTCCCCAATGTACCATGCTTCGGGACATCCTTTCTTGTAACGTATCAGGTAGACAACCCCCGTGACTTGCCTGGGTTTGCAAAACCTCACTTACTGTACTGTCTGGAGACAATACACATCTCTTTAAACTGTGATCAGTGCTCCTTCCACTCACATTATCAGCCACTTCAGGTCTTGAACAGCAGGTTAGGTGTAAGGATTCGCATTCTAATCAGTAATCTCTAAACTGTCTGTGCTTTATATGCTCTGTCTGAGGCCAGAACTCTCCATTCACCTGATGAAGGGACTAACCCGAAAGCTTGTGAGTATATTATCAAATAAATAGGTTGGACTAAAACCTGGTGTTGTCAGTGTCTGTGGTGATGGACATCCTTGCAGGGTCCTGGTGATTGAGGCAGTGAGCTATAGCTGGAAATGGAGTCCCTACAGCAACCTGCCAACCTCAGCACAGGAGAATCTCACACAAACTGGCAAAGCAGTAGGCCGGGGTGGGGGACAGGGTTAGCTGGGGCAGATTGTATTGGGGTTGACAGAGCTGGACAAAGATTCCAGCTTCTATTAACTCCATGAAGGGGAAATCAACCTTCTTTAGCCAGGTCAAAAAGTAATCTCCAGTGGTGCACTGTATGTACTCCATCCTAGACAGGTACAGAACAAGTAGAGAGGAGAGAGAGAGGTGGGGGAGAGAGTGGGGGAGGGAGTATGTGTGTATGTAGAATGTTTGGTGGCAGTATGTTTGTGTGGGAGTATGTGTGAGTTTGTGTTCTGGTGTGTGAGAGCATGGGTGTATATATATGAGTATGTGTGAATGTTAGTGAGGGGTGTTTTGATGGGTATACATGTGTGAATACACATTTGAGTGTACATGCAACTGAGCATGGGGATGTTAGCGTGAATGTGTTTTGGGGTGCAGTGTGTGTGGATGGGGTGTGTTTCAGTGCAGACATGTTATGGAGTAAGTCTGGAGACACTGTGGACGGGAGAAAGAGATTTATCAAAAACTGAATTTGTTGTCTCATTATTTCTGTGTTGCTGAAGGTTTTTGTTGGGAATGGCACAATTTGCTGGGATTGGCAGGGTTTGCTGGGAATAAGAACATAAGAACATAAGAAATAGGAGCAGGAGCAGGCCATCTAGCCCTTCGAGCCTGCCCCGCCATTCAATAAGATCATGGCTGATCTGATAGTGGATCAGTTCCACTTTCCCGCTTTCTCCCCTTAATTCCCCTGTCTATCAGAAATCTATCTACCCGTGACTTAAATATATTTAGCAAGGCAGCCTCCACCACTTCAACGGGCAGAGAATTCCAGAGATTCACCACCCTTTGAGTGAAGAAGTTCCTCCTCAACTCCGATCTTGAATGGCTGGATTTGCTGGCCCTCCCATGGTGTGTTTTCCAGATCTTCTTTTCTCACTGATGTCTAAAGTATTTTGCACGGCTCTCCCATCCCCACCATAGGGGATCATTTTTGGCGGTACTGGAAATTCTGACTGACAGGAAGGGCTGTAAAATCCTGTCCATCCAATGTTTTGTCTGTTTCTTGTGCACATGTTACAATATTACAGCCACACATACACACACAGCTAGTGGATAGAATGCAAGGTTTATGATAACAAAATTATAGTTTTGTTTTAATAAAAATATTTCTGGATGACGTTTGGAGTTTAAAGATTAGTGTTTTGCTCTCACGCTTGCATATGGATATTGGGGAATATCTTTCAATTTCTTTATCATCCAAGTGTTAATAAGATCCTACATATGGCTTCCAGATTTAAATGTTGGTTTAACATTTGCAGCACAGAAGCCTGGTGTTATTTATTGCACTGTTCTTGCCAAAGCTATAAGTGTTTGAACAAAAATATTTAAATCATTTACAGTCAAGAATATAAAGCAGAGAAAATAATTCTGCAGATACTCGTTCAGTAAAATGACTCTTTTGAACGTTGCTGTGATAGGAGGGGTTCTGATAGATGAAACACAAGGAAAAAAATGTCTTAATCTGCAAATAAAAATTATATGTATGAGATTCATGTACCAGATTTTCTTGCATTCCACCAGGCGCACTGCTCCAAACATACTACCGGGTATACTAACCTGGGCACACTGCTCCAGGTACACTGCCCCAGGCACACTGCATTGGGTATACTAACCTGGGCACACTGCTCCAGGTACACTGCCCCAGGCACACTGCATTGGGTATACAAACCTGGGCACACTGCTCCAGGTACACTGCCCCAGGCACACTGCATTGGGTATACTAACCTGGGCACACTGCTCCAGGTACACTGCCCCAGGCACACTGCATTGGGTATACTAACCTGGGCACACTGCTCCAGGTACACTGCCCCAGGCACACTGCATTGGGTATACTAACCTGGGCACACTACTCCAGGTACACTGCCCCAGGCATACTGCATTGGGTATACTAACCTGGGCACACTGCTCCAGGTACACTGCCCCAGGCACACTGCATTGGGTATACTAACCTGGGCACACTACTCCAGGTACACTGCCCCAGGCATACTGCATTGGGTATACTAACCTGGGCACACTACTCCAGGTACACTGCCCCAGGCATACTGCACTGGGTATACTATCCTGGGCACACTGCTCCAGGTGTACTTTATCCCGCAAAATGTACTGGAATACGGCACTGGATACATTGTACTGGGGTACACTGTGCTAAACATACTGCAATGCATTCTGCCCAGATAGACTACACTTGGTACACTACATTGGGTGCATTGCACTAAGTATACTGTTGTAGGCATACTGTATTGGTCTTACTGCACCGGGTACACACACAGAGTATACCACACAGGGTATACTGTATTGGGCACACTGCACCAGATCATTGTCTGCCGAGGCAGCGACCTTGTCACAAGGTAATGGGCGGCACGGTAGCACGGTGGTTATCACTGCTGCTTCACAGCTCCAGGGACCTGGGTTCAATTCCTGGCTTGGGTTACTGTCTGTGTGGAGTTTGCACATTCTCCCCGTGTCTGTGTGGGTTTCCTCCGGGTACTCTGGTTTTCTCCCACAGTCCAAAGATGTGCAGGTTAGGTTGATTGGTCCTGTTAAAAAATTGCCCCTTAGTGTCCTGAGATGCTTAGGTTAGAGGGATTAGTGGGTAAAATATATAGGAATATGGGGGTAGGGCCTGGGTGGGATTGTGGTCAGTGCAGACTCGATGGGCCAAAGGGCCTCTTTCTGCATTGTAGGGTTCTATGGTATAATGGAAGAGAGTCCCTGCTCCTGGAAAATGCCTAGAACATGGGGTCCAGAGGGTGGCGAGTGTCTGGAATGAGCTGTCAGTAGTAATAGTACAATTTTGTCTTTTAAAAAGCATTTAGACAGATACATTGGTAAGATGAGTATAAAGGGATATGGGCCAAATGTGGGCTTAATGGTAAAAAGGGAGCAGCAAGGTCAACTTGGGCCAAAGGGCTTGTTTCCATGCTGTAAACCTTGATGACTCTATGGTCTTGTCATAATCAGCACCCTGTTAAGTCAGAGAGCTAAACACCAGGCATGTTGGTAACACCCTCGCTCCAAGTGCTGCCACTTGCTCCATGACATCATTGTCCAAGTGAGGGACTGCAAGCACGTGCATATCAGCTGCGCCATGACAGTGGATGGACCACTGTCTAATCCACTCTCTGACCAACATCAATGTAGCCCCAAAGCAGCGACGCTAACAGAAACAATGACACAGGAAAATCAAAGTCACTGCACTCAAAGACGCTGACGAGAGAGCGAGCCCTATTCAGCCAGCGTCTCTCTGCCAACCTGACAACTCCTGGTGACACAGACTGCCCACAGTGCCTGACCTGTCCCCCATGGCAATAATCAAGGCTTGTGAAGAGACGCTTGACGGCTCAAATCGGAAACACCAACATTGGTCCATAAGAATAATCAGGAGCTGATAGGCTGAAAATGGAAGGTTTTTCTGAAGCTGAAACAGCAACCCAACTCGAGAGCAAGAAAACAGCTGTACAGTTGACTAGGGGCTGAGCTCCAGTAACAAACCTTTGACCTCAGGAATAGACGATGGGTGAAGAAAGCACAGGAGGTCCAGCAGTTAGCTGACAACCATGATGTCCCCAGGAAACTGCCCACTCCTACATACATGGGACCTTTGCCCCTCCAACCCTAAACCTCCCCAATGGAAGTGCCCCAGCAACACCCAGGCACAGCTCCCTGGCATTGACCCACAGGGCAATGCCAGTCCTCCCCATTTGCCTTTTCCCCGTAGCTGAAGAGCTCCTCTCAGAATCACAATGCAAATTCTCACCACTAAGAGGCTACATGATCCTCACTCACAGCAACTGCGAACAGCACCAATCCTTGTCCACGACCTTCTTTGACCTTACAAAGGCCTTTGAAACTGTCAACTGTGAGAGATTATGAAGCACCAAGCTTTGTTTCAGCAGTCCCCTCAAAGGTTTGCCACCATGCTTCTCCTGCTCCACAATGACATGCAAGCTGTAATCCTGACAAACGCATTCACCACAAACCCAATTCACGTTTGGACTGGGGTCAAACCAAGGCTGTGTCAGCACACTGACACGCTTCTTGACCTTGCTTGCTGCAATGCCAAAACTCACCCTCAGCAAATTCCCACTGCAGTGGAGCTGAACTACAAAACACCACCGCAGGTTAGATCCAAGACCTTCCCATCCTCGCTCATTGAGCTACAGTAGGTAGGGGAACCTGCGTCCCCAGGCACGAGGGGCTCGAGCTCCAACTCCAACTCCAAGTCATTATCAACACTTTCAGCAAGGTGTATAAGATTATGGGCCTTACACTAAACATCCGTAAGACAAGGGTGCTCTACCGATCTGCCCCCGCCATAGGGCAGCCCCCCCCACCCCCCCTTCCCCCTCCCCACAGTTATCAAAATGCACAACAAGGTCTTGGACAACATGGACCACATTTGAAACCTTGAGAACCTGCTTGTTTTTTCTTTGCTGTAGCAAACAGTGTAAATCCCTCTGACTATATTGTCCCTGACAGCCACTACATTCCTTTTTTCTCCCCTACTTGAATAGCTTCCAGTACTATGGCCAGTTTGCTCATCCACTCTGCAGCCTCCACTGTCATCAACCAAGCTGAAGAAACCTCAAGCCTGTAGAAACCAAGGCTCCTGTGCTCCAAATCGCCTCATCTCCCTCACTCGCAGTCACACTCTGCTGTCCCTGACCACTGACCAAACCACAGGACCCTGTCCTAGAAGGTGTGACTGCCTCAGGAAGTGAAGAATCAGTAAACCTTCCCTTCCTGATACAGTATGTGTAATGCAGCCTCCAGCTCATAACTCTGAGCCAAAGCTGCTCTAACTTCAAACACTTACTGTAGATCAGTTTGCCCTGGGTCAAATGGGCATCAGGAGCGCCCATTTACTGCAGTTGTGTCACACCACCTATCCTGCTTCCTTAATGAGTTCTAATTAGCTATTTACATTATTTTATTTAATTATATACTTCACTTTTGTTTTTATATAATTTATTAACCTCACAAGAGTTGCTTGATTATTTTGGTTTATTTCGTTATCTCAAAAGAAGCAGGCAAATCTGTTGCCTTCAAACTTTGTACTGAAATATAACTAATCTTAATAAATGAACCCACAACCTGTTTGCCCAAATGACTGGTGTCTCGTGTCTTGTACAGTAACTAAGCACAAGGATTGAATAATAACACAACAGCCGGCCAATGGGAATAGAAATCACTAAACTGGATATAATACATATGCTTTTGGAGCAGCTGGGGTGACCTCACTTCCATTTCTCGATGAACGATCTGGTGAATGAGCCATTACCAGTCACGTCCCTCCTTAAAATCATCTACACTCCGCAGTTCAATTGACAAATTTGCTCCCAAGTCAAAGTCTCCTTCCACCTGCCAGATTCTGCTTGATAGCTTTGACAATGCAACAATGTCTTGAGGAGTGTACATATTACAGAGAAGGAGGTGCTGGAAGTCTTAAAATGCATCAAGGTAGATAAATCCCGGGACCTGATGAAGTGTATCCCAGGACATTGTGGGGATCTAGGGAGGAAATTGCAGGTCCCCTAGCAGAGATATTTGAACCATCAACAGCCATTGGTGAGGTGCCTGAAGATTAGAGGATGGCAAATGTTGTATCTTTGTTTAAAAAGGGCTGCAGGGAAAAGCCTGGGAACTACAGGCCAGTGAGCCTCACATCTGTGCTGGCTAATTAATTAGAAGGTATTTTGAGAGACAGGATCTACAGGCATTTAGAGATGCAAAGACTGATTAGGGGCAGTCAGCATTGCTTTGTGAGTGGAAAATCATGTCTCACAAATTTGATTGAGTTTTTTGAAGGAATAACCAAGAAGGTAGATGAGGGTAGTGCAGTTGATGTTGTCTACATGGACTTTAAAAAAAGCCTTTGACAAGGTACCGCATGGTAGGTTGTTGCATAAGGTTAAATCTCACGGGATCCAGGGTGAGGTATCTAAATGGATACAAAATTGGCTTCTTGACAGGAGCCAGAGGGTGGTTGTAGAGAGTTGTTCTTTAAACTGGAGGCCTGTGACCAGTGATGTGCCTCAAGGATCAGTGCAGGGTTATCTGTCATTCACATTAATGATTTGGATGAGAATTTAGGAGGCATGGTTAGTAAGATGAGGCCAAGAGTGGTGGCATAGTGGACAGTGAAGAAGATTATCTAGGATCTTGATCAATTGGGTCAGTGGGCTGACAAATAGCAGATGGAATTTAATTTGGATAAATGTGAGATGATGCATTTTGGTAGATCAAACCGAGACAGGACTTACTCAGTTAATGGTAGGGCATTGGGGAGAGTTATAGAACAAAGAGATCTAGGGGTACGTCCATTGTTCTTTGCAAGCGGAGTCACAGCTGGACAGAGTGGTGAAGAAGGCATTCGGCATGCTTGGTTTCATTGATCAGAACATTGAATACAGGAGTTGGGACGTCTTGTTGAAGTTGTACAAGACATTGGTAAGGCCACACTTAGAATACTGTGTGCAGTTCTGGTCACCCTATTATAGAAAGGATATTATTAAACTAGAAAGAGTGCAGAAAAGATTTACTAGGATGCTACCAGCACTTGATGGATTGAATTATAAGGAGAGGCTGGATAGACTGGGACTTTTTTCCCTGCAGCGTAGGAGGCTTAAGGATGAACTTATAGAGGTCTATAAATTAATCAGCCAGATAGTCAATATCTTTTCCCAAAGGTAGGGGAGTCTAAAACTAGAGGGCATAAGTTTAAGGTGAGAGGGGAGAGATATAAAAGCGCCCAGAGGGGTAATTATTTCACACAGAGGGTGGTGAGTGTCTGGAACAAGCTGCCAGAGGAAATAATAGAGGTGGGTATAATTTTGTCTTTTAAAAAGTATTTAGACAGTTACATGGGTAAGATTGGTAAAGAGGGATATGGGATAAATGCTGGCAATTGGGATCAGCTTAGGGGTTAAAAAAAGGGACGGCATGGAGAAGTTGGGCTGAAGTGCCTGTTTCCTTGCTGTAAACATCGATGACTCTAACCCACTGCCATGTTTAATTAGCAAAGTTTGATGTTCCGAATGTGAACAGTTGGCTTCAGAAATGGAACAATTGTCACCAACGCTGTGGAGATTACATCGTGGTAAGGATTTGTGAAGAGGTAGTTTTAATTCTGGTTTGAGTTATGTGCTATACCTTAAAGTGCTTGCTGCTTTATAGGACAGTTTGGTGTAGAGTAATGAGTTTGTGAACTGACCGAGTAACATCTATTAATGTTTAGTGTAGGAATAAACACAGCCTCATTATTGTAAAAGACAGAACTGGAGGCAGCAGCTGGAGAGAGGAAGATGGAGCTTCCTTGCACTGCTCTTTACAACACTTGAGATTAAATTGCACCATCTGCTATTAACATTTTTATAACTTTTTGGGGGAGATTTAAACTCTTGCCGGGTGCAAACAGTGCAAGTTGGAGCTTGAATTTCCTGCCCGAACATTGCTTTCCATGGAGCTTCCTCCATCACCTTCAACAACTTAACAAGAGAAATGGGGTCAAATTGGGTCACTTGGGGGTCGAACTGTGTCATTTGGCCCCTTGCATCTTGTCCGCCATTCAGTAAGATGATGGATGATCAGATTGTGGCTTTAAATCCAAATTCCCCAACCCACTCTGTCAGCCCCATCATTCAACCTTCCTTTATATTTGTTGGTGACGTTGTGTCTAAAAGGACAGGACTGTGAGTGCAGGTAGGATGGGAGATCTGTGAGGATTACACTACTCCAATTTAATTACCATTTGCATTAGCAATTTTGAATAATCTGAGGGTGGATAAGTCCCCTGGGCCAGATGATATACATCCTGGGATACTTTGGGAGGCAAGGGATGAGATTGCGGAGCCTTTAGATTTGATCTTGGGGTCCTCACGTCCATAGGAATAGAGCCAGAGGACTGGGTAGTGGCAAATGTTGTTTCTGTCTTCAAGAAGGGAAATAGGAATGACCTTGGTAATTATAGGCCAGTTAGTCTTACTTCGGTGGACGATAAGTTAATGGAAAGGGTCCTGAGAGATAGGATTTCTGACCATTTGGAAAGATGCAGTTTAATCCGGGATAGTCAGCACGGTTTCGTGAGGGGTAAGTCCTGCCTCACAAATTTGATTGAATTCTTTGAGGAGTTGACTAAGTGTTTAGATGAAGGTAGAGCAGTTGGTGTCGTACACTTGGATTTTAGTAAGGCATTTGATACTCCTACTCCTGCTCCTATTTCTTATGTTCTTATGTTCTTATAAGGTTCCCCATGGTAGGCTCATGAAGAAAGTAAGGAGGTGTGGGATAGAAGGAAATTTGGCCGAATAGATAAGTAACTGGCTGTCTCACAGAAGACAGAGGGTGGTGGTGGAGGGAAAATTTTCAGACTGGAGGCCAGTTCCCAGCGGTGTACCACAGGGATCAGTGCTGAGTCCTCTGCTATTTGTGATTTTTATCAATGACTTGGAAGAGGGGGCGGAAGGGTGGGTTAGTAAATTTGCTGATGACACCAAGATTGGTGGAGTTGTGGATGAGGTGGGGGGCTGTTGTAGGCTGCAAAGAAAAGTGGCAGATGGAGTTTAACCCTGATAAGTGCGAGGTGATTCATTTTGGTCGGACAAACTTGAATGCTGATTACAGGATCAACGGCAGGGTTCTGAGGAATGTGGAGGAACAGAGAGATCTTGGGGTTCATATCCACAGATCTCTGAAGGTTACCACTCAAATGGATAGAGCCGTGAAGAAGGCTTATAGTGTGTTAGCGTTTATTAACAGGGAGTTTGAGTTTGAGAGCCGTGGGGTTATGCTGCAACTATACAACATTGCAACATTTTGGAATATTGTGTTCAGTTCTGGTCACCTCACTATAAGAAGGATGTGGAAGCATTGGAGAGACTGCAGAGGAGATTTACCAGGATGCTGCCAGGTTTGGAGGGTAGGTCTTATGAGGAAAGGTTGGTGGATCTGGGGCTTTTCTCTTTAGAGCGGGAGGAGGATGAGAGGCGACTTAATAAAGGTTTATAAGATGATGAGAGGGACTGATAGAGTGGATGTTCAGAGACTATTTCCTTGAGTGGATGTAGCTGTTACCAGGGGGCATAACTATAAGGTTCATGGTGGGAGATATAGGAGGGATGTCCGAGGTAGATTCTTCACTCAGAGAGTGGTTGGGGTGTGGAATGCACTGCCTGCTGTGATAGTGGAGTCGGACACTTTAGGAACTTTCAAGCGGTTATTGGATAGGCACTTGGAGCACACCAGAATGATAGGGAGGGGGATAGACTGATCTTGGGATTGGACATAGCTCGGCACTACATTGAGGGCTGAAGGGCCTGTACTGTGCTGTTATGTTTATGTTCCATGCTCTATGTTCTATGAATAAATCAGCTTCCATTTTAACAACATTGCCTAATCAGAAATGTAGCTTCCTGTCCACAAACATTGGCTTCTTGATATTTTGTAAGGGTTTCGAACACAAGTCCCAGAAATAGCGGCTCTCTGAATAGGTTAAAGATGGAGATCCAGAGTGCCATCAGTTGGATTTCTCAAAACTTGGCAAATGTTTGAAAATTGTTACAATGTCTGTCCAAATACTGCAGGATGGAAGTGAGTTTCTGTGAAACTGAGCCCTGCCCAGGAGACTGGTTAGGTCACAGGTTTGATCTGTGTCTGTGTTGAATTGGCCAGTTTCACCCTGGCTGTGTGTGTGGGTGCTGACTATCTCACACTTCTCACATTCAGCATGTTACTGTTCCTGTCACAGTCAAATATTCCATTGGCATTCCATGTAAATATTTCAGCAAGAACAAAGGTATGAGGGCGATGGACTGGAAAGTGTCTGCATCAGTTTGAAAATTATCGCAAAGCCTCCACTGACAGAGAGACTAAATGGGAATATAAACTGCAGCAGTGTAATGCAGGAAGTCTGATGGGACTGTTCTATCTTGTTAGTTGGCTTATTCAGAGTGACAGCTTATTGGTAATGCGTGCAAACTCTGAAGAAGAGGGAATAGGAACATGAAGAGTAAACCCACCCTGGAAAACTGCAATGTGGGTTTTAGCTTCCTGTCAAAGCTTGGTTAGATATATATATAAATATCAGATCATGATTGGCAGGTAACATTCAATGCAATTCAAGAGGCTCATTCTTATTGAATTTGAAAGTTGCTGCAAAATTCAAATGGAGTTCCAACAGACTCACAAAGGTTCTTCAGAAACGGCCAGTAATTCCTCCAGTTCTTGAGCTTGCTTAAACCAAGGCAACTTCGCTTCCACAGGGAGTTTCTCTACAAACCAAACAAACGCATCAAATTCACCCTGATGGACTCACAAAGACACTTGTAGTCAGAAGCTGCACATTTCAACAAGATCACAGCCCTCAGTCAAAACCACTTAGCGTAATAAAAATGAGATCACAAGGGACATAAGGATTAGGAGAAGTCGCCACATTCAGCCCTTTGAGCCTGCTCTGCCATTCAGTCAGATCATGGCTGATCTCTCCCTGGTCTCAAATCTACCTGTTCCCCCATATCCCATATCCCTTTCTTTAGATCGTTAAAATTTAAAGACAAGTTAAATTTTATCTGTTTCTTCCTGTGTCTCTGGTCAGTTCTTTATTTCTGAATTGTTTGATGAACTGAAGACTTAATGCTTCAAACATATTTACATTGATATATCTACAGTTTCATACAATGATTTGCCAATAACTTTCAGCCTATGTATTTGATAATGTTAATGCTTTACTTAAACTCCCCATTGGCCTTGCATCTTCTTAAGTCTGCCCTACAAATCTCCCAGCCCCAATTTTCTTGAATATTGCCTTTTAAAATTCCAAATTCCTCTCTTTTCCTGACAATTGGTTGCAATGCCTTCAACTAAGTAACATTTGTAATTCTATCCTCAATCCTTCTACCTTCTTCATTTCCTTGAAGGCTTTCGGAGCCCCACCTCTTGTTTTAATATCCAGAATGTTTCATTTACAAATGACAATGCTTCATTTGATAGTGATAGATCATCACTTTATTCAAAAATAACATTGTTCTGTGAAACCTGTGGGCCAAATTTTCTTGGACTAAACAGTTTCTGAAGTGGCCAGCCGGGAGTTTTGAGCCAAAGCACTGGTTTAGTCTGCACTTATCCTCAGAAACCATCTTGGTATCGAAGCAGAGGCTCACACTAGGAACAGCTACCCAGAGGATTGTTAAGGAGCTGATGAAGAGTTAAATTCTGTGTGGTCATTAACGAGGATGCATAACATTTTGGGTCAGGGAGCATGGCCTGACGTTCTCCCCTCCACCAAGCAGCTAAATGGCTGTAAACAGTTTGTAACTGAGGATTTTCAGTTCTGTTTAAAGGTAAATAAATCATCTTTTACTCTTCATCACCAACTGGAGGCTTAAAGGGGAATTCTCAAACTCCTCCACGGATCCTGGGAAGCTTTGTTGAGACTTCACACTCAATAAGAGTGAGTGCTGTACCCATCCGTCTTATACAAGTATAAGTTTATCTATCAGTGTCACAAGTAGGCTGACATTAACACTGCAATGAAGTTACTGTGATCAGGTGAAAGGGATCTAATTGGCCACTGGTGTCAGGAGCTCGCCCGCTGTCCTTGATTGGTGTGTTGTACCACTCACCTTACAGGAGTCACCAGGAGAAAGGGAGTGCTGAGAGATGAGGATCCCCTTGGGTCTGGAGTGGGAGCTGGGGTCAGGCATAGCAGCACCAACTCCAGGAGAGACTGGGGGGAAGGGCATAAGCACAAAAATTAAATTTGACCCCACTGTATTCACCACAGATAAGGTCACAGGTTAACAGTGTTGGGCCTCTCACTGTTTCTGATATATATATTAGTGACTTACACCTTGATGTACAGGGCACAGTTTCAAAATTTGCTAATGTTATGAAACTTGGAAGCATTGTGAAGCATGAGGAAGACAGTATAGAGCTTCTAAAGGACATAAACAAGTCAGTGGAGTGGACAGACAAATGACAGACATTGTTCCATGCAGAGAAATGTAATTTTAATGGAAGGACGTAGAGATGGGTGGAATATTACTGCATCCCCTGCAAATGGGATCTTTCCATCTCACCAAAGTCAGTGGAGTGTTGGAAGGCTCCTCACATTTTCCAACACCACCCCTGTGTAACAAGACTGTAGAAGTCCTCCCAATATAAACTAAAGGATACAGTTAAAACAGGATACAGGAGAGGGATCTTGATGTATTTGTGCATAAATCATTGAAGGTGGCAGGATAGGTTGAGACAGTGGTTAATAAAGTAAACAGTATCTTGGGATTTATCATTAGGGGCATAGAGTACAAAAACAAGGAAGTTCAGTTAAACTTGCACAGAATACTGGTGTGGCCTCAGTTAGAGTATTGCACTCAGTTGTGGGTATCATATTCTATGAGTAATGTGAAGAGAGAGTGCAGAAAAGGTTCACAAGAAATGGTTCCTGGGGTGAAGAATTTCAGTTACATGGATCGAATGGAGAAGTTGGGACTGTTTTTCTTGGAGAACAGAAGGCTGAGAGGAGATTTGTTTGAGATATTCAAAATCACGATAGGTCTGAACAGAGCAGATAGAGAGAAACTATTCTGATTGGTGGAAGGATTGAGAATGAAAGGAATTTGGTAAAGGGAGCAATGGAGACATGAGGAAAACCTTTTCATCGGTGAATGGTTAGGATCCAGAACGCACCAACCGAGAGTGCGGTGGAAACAAATTCATCGGGGAATTGGATTATTAGTCAAAAAGGAAGAATGTGCAGAGTTATGGGAAGAAAGTGGGGGTGTGGCACTGGATAAATTGCTCCGTGAGAGAGCTGGAACAGACGTGTCTGGCCACAGAGTCTCCTTTTTGTGCTGTAACCATTCTAAGATTCTAATAGTTTGCACAAAAAAAAGATGAAATATTATCCCTGTGACACAGGTGAAAACAACAATCAGGCAGCATCGCTTGCCTTGACAGTAAAATCCAGATGGGAATATTTAAAATTGAGCAAAAAACATTTGGAGTTTTTCTGAAGAACAGGGAGGCCCTCAGGGAACAGAAGGGAAAATGCCCCATCGAACCCAGTGGTGGAGTGGCCAGTTGGTGAGGAACCAGGAACAAAAGTCTCTGCATTGCTGCATTAACCATTTTTCTGTTTCTTCTGATTTTCAGATTGATGTTATTCAGTGAGTTAAGTTTATTTTGGTAACAATAGTTCTGATCTGTTGAGATGAATTCCCACATATCGCAGCATGATGCTACAGTTATGCCTTTTTATTTTGGAATAACTCATTAGAATAATAAGCTCCTGGGCAAAGAAAATGTAGCTTCTATTTTGGAATAAATGATAGTTTTTCCATTCGCTTTCTACTTTGGAGGAGTCAATGATCAAAACGTTTTTGAGTTGGATTGATCCCAAATGTCCACAGGGATCAGGTTTGGAAATATACTTAATAGAAATTGTATGCAATATGGATAAACTTGGATTGAAAATAACTTCAGCTCTCAGGGTGAGTTTGATGATTTTGTTCTCCTAGCGCTGAAATTCTTGAAACAGAAAATGCAGAAGCAAGGTGAAGAAGGACAGATCAACAACTCCAATTCTTGTGAAAGCTTTCTGCATTGGAGTTAATGTATAAACTTAGAGTTTTTGATAGGCAAGGGGATTAAGGGTTATGGGGAGAGGGCGGGAATGTGGAACTGAGCCACGACAGATCAGCCATGATCTTACTGAATGGCGGGGCAGGCTCGAAGGGCTAGTTGGCCTACTCCTGCTCCTATTTCTTATGTTCTTATGACTGGATTTTCCAGTCAGGCTCAATCCAAGAGCAGTAAACGCTGTCTCTGGTCAATGGACCTTTGCATTGTCCATGACCCTTCACTACAATTCCTGTGGCGGACAGGATGGGAAAATTCTGCCCAGTCTAGAGTTTTTGAACCCCAGCTGTTAAGCAGCTGATCAGCAGTCAGCCCAAGCCTGGGTAATGCTGAGGAGAATTGCACAAATCAAATTAATGTCCCAAAGCCACTCGATAAATTCAGACTAGACATGATTGCAGGCTGTGTGTTGATATGTCCAGGCAAAAAGGGGTGGTGGGGAAAAGGGAACAATAGATTTATTGCGTCCATGGAAAATCACCCATTCCTTCGGGCTGTTCATAATTATTTTATATTTATCTTTTGAGCATTTCCAGCTCTATGGGCAGAGCTGGTCAGAAAGAGGACAGATCTGCATTAAGAAGTGGTCAAACAAGGATCAGAGAGGGGTCAGAGCTGCTTTTACCTCTGGTCAAAGAAGGGAAAGACCCACACAGACTGCTGGGCAGAGAGAGATTGGAGCCATTTTGACTGGTTGTATCTTTGAGCCAATCATGACCCTGTGTGAAAGTCACAACCAGCTGGTCATTATCACTGAGGGGCTGAAGTCACCTCATTATCGCTGCAACATTAACATTGACTCCTGCCAAGACCAAGGTATAAAACTCAGTGAATACATCCTGTGTATTGTATCATTTTATCCCATTCCCACTTTTTATCTGAGAAATTTCCTTTGAATATAAAATCAGAAAAGTAAAGACAAACTTTAACAGAGCATTGGACACACAACTTCTCAGAATTCATTCAAGGAGAGAATTTCTCTCCTGTTAAAAACTCTGTGTCTGTGGGAATAGCTCCAAGGAAATTCATATCTGTGGGATCGCACTGATAAATTTATTGATTAGTTTACCATTAATCCAACATTACAGCTGCACAATTGAGGTGTGCACTATTATTGGGAACTTCATGCATCTTTGTATAACATTTCTTTACCCACTTTTTAAATGAAGAAATTAATATATTCCAAAAAAGCTATTAAAGCTTTTGTTCGAATAACATACAAAGGAATTTGACTCATTTATTCAGGAACATTATTATTGAGCAATCAGTTGTACCTTTTGGTTTGTAACAAGGAACAGTAACTACACATTCTTCCTTGATGTGAGGTTTTGTTTGTACATTGCAGCCACCTGCATGAAGTCCTCTGTGGTCAGTACACAGGACGACTCTATACCGGAGACCCTGTCCACACGTAACTGTACACTAGGGAGAGACAGCAACAATATACACGTGATCGGTGCTCATACCACAGCTGCTAAAGCCAGTTTGCAGAAAGTGAATTAAGTAACTTAAACATATTCCAAATAAGATAACGCAAGGCAATGAATGTGACTGTTCAAATTATTGCAGCCAAAGAAAGCACTTCAATCTGAGTGAAGGACAGTAAACTCTGCTATCAAAATGTTAAGGTTTTAAATAATCAGTAAGTGACGTTGCCTAGTATGCATGTAATAAATTCTAGAAGTTACTGTCTACAGACATTCATAGTAAGAGAATATTGATTCAAATAATGCTGCAGTTCCAAAAACAGATGGGAACAGCAGGGTGGGGGGGGATTTCCTCATCCTAAACAAAGAGTTTCTTACAAATCAAAGAAATGTGAATGTGAAAGTTAGACCCATTTTTGATTATAGCGTAGACAACTTGGTTAAGGAACCACACTAGAATCATAGAGGTTTACAGCATAAAACAGGCCCTTCAGTCCTACATGTCCATGCCACCCAGTTTTAACCACTAAGCCAATCCCAATTGCCCACATTTGGCCCATATCCCTCTATACCCATCGTACCCATGTAACTGTCTAAATGCTTTTTAAAAGACAAAATTGTACCCGCCTCTACGACTACCTCTGGCAGCTTGTTCCAGACATTCACCACCCTCTGTGTGAAAAAATTGCCCCTCTGGACACTTTTGAATCTCTCCCCTCTCACCTTAAACCTGTGCCTTCTAGTTTTAGACTCCCCTACCTTTGGGAAAAGTTATTGACTATCTAGCTGATCTATGACCTTTATTATTTTATAGACCCCTATGAGATCACTCCTCAGCCTCCTATGTGCCAAAGAAAAAAGTCCCAGTCTATCCAGCCTCTCCTTACAACTCAAACTATCGAGTCCCAATAGCATCCTAGTAAATCTTTTCTGCATCTTTCTAGTTTAATAATATCCTTTCTATAATAGGGTGACCAGAACTGTACACAGTATTCCAAGTGTGGCCTTACCAATGTCTTATACAACTTCAAAAAGACGTCCCAACTCCTGTATTCAATGTTCTGATCAATGAAACCAAACATGCTGAATGCCTTCTTCACCACTGCCCACCTGTGACTCCACTTTCAAGGAGCTATGAATCTGTACCCCTAGATCTCTTTGTTCTATAGCTCTCCCTAGCACCCTACTATTAACTGAGTAAGTCCTGCCCCGGTTTGATCTACCAAAATGCATCACATTGCATTTGTCTAAATTAAACTCCATCCACCATTTGTCAGCCCACTGGTCCAATTGATCAAGATCCCATTGCAACTGGAGGTAACTTTCTTCACTGTCCACTATGCTAGCTATCTTGGTGTCATCTGCAAACTTACTAACCATGCTTCCTGTATTCTCATCCAAATCATTAATATAAATGACAAATAACAGACCCAGCACTAATCCCTGAGGCACACCGCTGGTCACAGGTCTCCAGTTTGAAAAACAACTCTCTACAACACCCTCTGGCTTCTGTCAAGGAGCCAATTTTGTATCCAGTTAGATATCTCACCCTGGATCCTGTGGTATGGTAGGTATGGTAGGTTGACTTTATGGAACAACCTACCATACCAAAGGCCTTGCTAAAGTCCATGTAGACAATATCAGTTGCACTGCCCTCATCGACCTTCTTGGTTACCCCTTCACCTACCACAATAGTTACTATCAGAAAATGCAGCTTCTAACAGCACCAACGGGCCCAATATAAAACCATCAATACAGAAGGCAAACTTTAATGGCCCTTCTGAAAAATGAGATATTCTTGGACAGGAACCATCACTCTTCTTGAATATTCTTTGTTTGGAGATGCAGCAACCAAGAATCTAATAGTTCCACCTTCTTGGTTAACCCTCAGCGGTGGAAGCAGATTCAATAATAATTTTCAAAAGGGGAATTACACAAAAGGAAAATATTGTGGGCTATGGGAAAAGAGCAGTGGGAGTAGGGCCTAATTGGAAAGCTCTTTTAAAGCTGGCATTGGCACAATGGACCAAAGGACCTCCTTCTGTGATGTTTGATTCTATGAATTTCCCATTTGCTTTCACTAAAATAACATAGAGAGTAGGGTTACGCAAAAACATTCAAACATCCTTATAGTCGTACTGAATATGCAATTTTATCACATCAGTGCCGTTTTTGAGCTTGTGGACTGAACCACATCCTGAAGGGAGAGAAATTGGAACTGCATAAATCAATAAAAAAAGCTAGAAAAAGTTCACTGATGTATGAAAAAGCCCTCAGTGTATGATAGAGTGGAACTATTAGATTCTTGGTTGCTGCATCTCCAAACAAAGAATATTCAGGAAGAGTGATGGTTCCTGTCCTAGATTATCTCGTTTTTCAGAAGGGCCATTAAAGTTTGCCTTCTGTGTCGATGTTTATATAATGGGTCCATTGGTGCTATTAGAAGCTACATTTTCAGATACTATCTATTGTGGAAAGTGAGCACCTTTTCCCACATTTCCCCATTGAAACTCACTGGAACTAAGGAAACAGTTTGCAGGAAAAAGTGGACATTGTCAAATGGGAGCCAGAAGTCTCCACTCATACATAATTAATTTTGGAAGAAGTTTGAAATTAATATGCATTTTGAAACTACCATTGAATCAAATGTTAGTTCAGTTCCGGAGCCAGCAATGGAAACAAGCTGGCAGTGAGTGTTGGAATGTTTTTTGGATATTATAGCACATGGGTGCAGATTTCAGCAGCTGCTTACTTTCAGTGGTTTATTTCTCCCATGAGTTGCTGGAATTTCCATTGAATTATGTAACGTGGGCTGTATAAACAATCCCACCGTAGCAGTTAGCAAAAACCATTATGAGGTCTTAGTACAAGAGCAGTTATTCAGCCCCAAGCCCTTTGCTGTTGCTCATGATCCAGTGGGTCACAATCATTTCTATCCTTTGAACATACAGCTCAGAATTCTTCTAAGTGCTCAGAATTGTCCCTTCATCACACGTTTAGAAGATTCACAGGCAATTAGTGTGGAGCACAATTTCTTTAAATGATTTGGGTGAAGGGGCAGAAGGAATGTTTGCCAATTTGCTGACATCACAAAAATAGGTAGGAAAGTGAAGAGGATGTAAAGAGGCTACAAAGGGACAGAGATCAGTTACATGAGTGGCAAAGATCTGGCAAATGGAGTGTAATGTAGCGAAATGTGAAATTGCTTGTTTTGGCGGGAAGAATAAAAGAGAAACTTATTATTTAAATGGTGAGACATTGCAAAAGGATCTGGGTTTCCTAGTGAACAAATTGCAAAAGGTCGTAAGCAGGTACATCAAGTAATTAGGACAGCTAATAGAATGTTCTAAGTTATTGAGGGAGGAATTGATTATAAAGATAGGTTTCAGTTACACAGAACATTAATGAGACCACAACTGGAGTATTGTATACAGTTAAGGAAGAATGTAAATGCACCTGAAGTAATTTAGAAAAGGTTTACCAGACTAATATCTGGAATGGGCAGGTTGTCTGACAAGCAAAAGTTGGATGGGCGAAACCTGTAACTACTGGAGTTTAGAACAGTAAAATGCGACTTGATTGAAATGTGTTAGATTCTGAAGGGTGTTGACAGAGTGGATGTGGAGAGGATGTTTCTTCTTGTGAGAGAATCTAGAATGAGGGGTCATCATTTAAAAATAGGGTATTTGCCCATTTAAAATGGAGATGATGTGAATTTCTTTACTCAGAGGGTCGTGAGTGTCTGGACCCCTTTTCCTCAGTGGTGATGGAAGCAAAACCTTTGAACATTTTAAGGCAGAGGTGGATAGATACTTAGTTGCTGGGAGTGAAAGTAGGATGCAGATATGAGGTTATAATCAGATCAGTCATAACCTCGGTGCAGGTTTGAGTGGCTGAAGGACCTCCTCTTGCTCCTTGTTCATTGTTTGATGGGCCTGTAGGTGTCTCAGATCATGAGATAACAGCCTTTCAATGGATGTGGCAGTGTTACTTAGAACATCCTTGGTAATACATGGGTGCCAGTAAGGACCATCTCAATATTATCAGATTATCAATGACAAACTACACAGAGTAAGAACAAAATAAGAAAGAAACAGTGGAGCACTAACAATTCACTCATCTAATTACACGCACCGCCATCTAATTACAGGCACCGCCATCCAATTACACACACCGCCATCTAATTACACGCACCGCCATCTAATTACACGCATCACCATCTAATTACACGCACCGCCATCTAATTACAGGCACCGCCATCTAATTACACGCACCGCCATCTAACTACACGCACCACCATCTAATTACATGCACCGCATCTAATTACAGGCACCGCCATCTAATTACACACACCGCCATCTAATTACACGCACCGCCATCTAATTACACGCATCACCATCTAATTACACGCACCGCCATCTAATTACAGGCACCGCCATCTAATTACACGCACCGCCATCTAACTACACGCACCACCATCTAATTACATGCACCGCATCTAATTACAGGCACCGCCATCTAATTACACGCACCGCCATCTAATTACACGCACCGCATCTAATTACAGGCACCGCCATCTAATTACATGCACCGCATCTAATTACAGGCACCGCCATCTAATTACACGCACCGCCATCTAATTACACGCACCGCCATCTAATTACATGCACCGCATCTAATTACAGGCACCGCCATCTAATTACACGCACCGCCATCTAATTACATGCACCGCATCTAATTACAGGCACCGCCATCTAATTACACGCATCACCATCTAATTACATGCACCGCATCTAATTACACGCACCGCCATCTAATTACATGCACCGCATCTAATTACAGGCACCGCCATCTAATTACATGCACCGCATCTAATTACAGGCACCGCCATCTAATTACACGCACCGCCATCTAATTACATGCACCGCATCTAATTACAGGCACCGCCATCTAATTACACGCACCGCCATCTAATTACATGCACCGCATCTAATTACAGGCACCGCCATCTAATTACACGCATCACCATCTAATTACATGCACCGCATCTAATTACACGCACCACCATCTAATTACATGCAACGCCATCTAATTACACACACCGCCATCTAATTACACGCACCACCATCTAATTACAGGCACCGCCATCTAATTACAGGCACCGCCATCTAATTACACGCATCACCATCTAATTACACGCACCGCCATCTAATTACAGGCACCGCCATCTAATTACACGCACCGCATCTAATTACACGCACCACCATCTAATTACACGCACCGCCATCTAATTACATGCACCGCATCTAATTACACGCACCACCATCTAATTACACGCACCGCCATCTAATTACAGGCACCGCCATCTAATTACACGCATCGCCATCTAATTACAGGCAACGCCATCTAATTACACGCACCACCATCTAATTACACGCACCGCCATCTAATTACACGCACCGCCATCTAATTACACGCACCGCCATCTAATTACAGGCACCGCCATCTAATTACACGCACCACCATCTAATTACACGCACCGCCATCTAATTACACGCACCGCCATCTAACTACACGCACCGCCATCTAATTACAGGCACCGCCATCTAATTACACGCATCACCATCTAATTACACGCACCGCCATCTAATTACACGCACCGCCATCTAACTACACGCACCGCCATCTAATTACATGCACCGCATCTAATTACACGCACCACCATCTAATTACAGGCACCGCCATCTAATTACACGCATCACCATCTAATTACACGCACCGCCATCTAATTACACGCACCGCCATCTAATTACACGCATCACCATCTAATTACACGCACCGCCATCTAATTACACGCACCACCATCTAATTACAGGCACCGCCATCTAATTACACGCATCACCATCTAATTACACGCACCGCCATCTAATTACACGCACCGCCATCTAATTACATGCACCGCATCTAATTACACGCACCACCATCTAATTACAGGCACCGCCATCTAATTACACGCATCACCATCTAATTACACGCACCGCCATCTAATTACAGGCACCGCCATCTAATTACACGCACCGCCATCTAACTACACGCACCGCCATCTAATTACATGCACCGCATCTAATTACAGGCACCGCCATCTAATTACACGCATCACCATCTAATTACAGGCACCGCCATCTAATTACACGCATCACCATCTAATTACACGCACCGCCATCTAATTACAGGCACCGCCATCTAATTACACGCACCGCCATCTAACTACACGCACCGTCATCTAATTACATGCACCGCATCTAATTACAGGCACCGCCATCTAATTACACGCATCACCATCTAATTACAGGCACCGCCATCTAATTACACGCATCACCATCTAATTACACGCACCGCCATCTAATTACAGGCACCGCCATCTAATTACACGCACCGCCATCTAACTACACGCACCGCCATCTAATTACATGCACCGCATCTAATTACAGGCACCGCCATCTAATTACACGCACCGCCATCTAATTACATGCACCGCATCTAATTACAGGCACCGCCATCTAATTACACGCATCACCATCTAATTACATGCACCGCATCTAATTACACGCACCACCATCTAATTACATGCAACGCCATCTAATTACACACACCGCCATCTAATTACACGCACCACCATCTAATTACAGGCACCGCCATCTAATTACAGGCACCGCCATCTAATTACACGCACCGCCATCTAATTACACGCACCGCCATCTAATTACACGCACCGCCATCTAATTACACACACCGCCATCTAATTACAGGCACCGCCATCTAATTACAGGCACCGCCATCTAATTACACGCATCACCATCTAATTACACGCACCACCATCTAATTACAGGCACCGCCATCTAATTACACGCATCACCATCTAACTACACGCACCGCCATCTAATTACATGCACCGCATCTAATTACACGCACCACCATCTAATTACACGCACCGCCATCTAATTACATGCACCGCATCTAATTACACGCACCACCATCTAATTACACGCACCGCCATCTAATTACAGGCACCGCCATCTAATTACACACACCGCCATCTAATTACACGCACCACCATCTAATTACACGCACCACCATCTAATTACACGCACCGCCATCTAATTACATGCACCGCGTCTAATTACACGCACCACCATCTAATTACACGCACCGCCATCTAATTACAGGCACCGCCATCTAATTACACGCACCACCATCTAATTACACGCACCGCCATCTAATTACACGCACCGCCATCTAACTACACGCACCGCCATCTAATTACAGGCACCGCCATCTAATTACACGCATCACCATCTAATTACACGCACCGCCATCTAATTACACGCACCGCCATCTAACTACACGCACCGCCATCTAATTACATGCACCGCATCTAATTACACGCACCACCATCTAATTACAGGCACCGCCATCTAATTACACGCATCACCATCTAATTACACGCACCGCCATCTAATTACACGCATCACCATCTAATTACATGCACCGCCATCTAATTACACGCATCACCATCTAATTACACGCACCGCCATCTAATTACACGCATCACCATCTAATTACATGCACCGCCATCTAATTACACGCACCGCCATCTAATTACACGCACCACCATCTAATTACAGGCACCGCCATCTAATTACACGCACCGCCATCTAATTACACGCACCGCCATCTAATTACACGCACCGCCATCTAATTACACGCACCACCATCTAATTACACGCACCACCATCTAATTACACGCACCGCCATCTAATTACACGCACCGCCATCTAATTACACGCACCACCATCTAATTACACGCACCACCATCTAATTACACGCATCACCATCTAATTACACGCAACCCCAAGAGACAAAATGGGGTCAGTTGTGAGAGATGATCGAGGCTTGGATGATGTCAAGTCCATTTAGGTGGAGGCACAAAAACAGCAAGAGGAAGAGATTGGTAGGAATAATGAATAGACCCTAAACAGTAGCCACACTGTATAAAAGGGTATAATTCAACAAGCAATAGGAACATGTAAAAATGAATAGAGCAATAATTATGGGTGACTTTAATCTTCATGTTGATTGGGTTAATCAAGTTGGAAGAGGTAGCTATGATAATGAATTTATAAAGTGCATTGGGGTTAGTTTCTTAGAGCAGCCAACCAGGGAACAGGCTATCATGGATCTGGTATTGGGTAATGAGGCAGGTATTATAAATGACCTCAAAGTAAAAGATCCCCTAGGAAGTAGTGATCATAACATGATCGAATTTAATATTCAGTTTGAGAGTGAGAAACTTGGGTTGGAAACAACTGTCTATAACTTAAATAAAGGAAATGACAATGAGACGAGGATAGAGTTAGCTAAAGTGAACTGGACGGAGAGATGAGCAGGAAAGACAGTAAGAAAGCAGCAGCAGGCATTTAAGCAGGTACTTCATGACTCTCAGTAAAATTATATCCCAGTCAGGGGAGAGATTCTAGGAGATGGATGAACCAACCATGGCTAATCAAAGAAGTTAAGGAGAATATCAAGTTGAAAGAAAAAGCAGGTAAGGAGAATCAGTGACAGCCCCGAAGATTGGGATAATTTCGGTATCCAGCAGAAGAGGACTAAAAGGATAAGAAAGAGAGAGAAAATAAACCACAAGGCTGAATTAGTGAGAAATATAAAAACTGAAGATAAAAGCTTATTTAATTATATAAAAAGGAAGAAAGAGATCAAAGTGAACAGAGGGCCCTGAGAAAATGAATCTGGGGAGATAGTTATGGGGAACAAGGAAATGGCACAGGAGTTAAACAGATATTTTGCATCAGTCTTTATGGTGGAAGCTATTTCAAACACCCCATTAATACTATACAGGGGAGGAATTAACATCATTAGAGAGGTAATATTAGACATTAGGTTGATAAATCCCCTGATCCTGATGGCTTGCATCCTAGGATCCTAAAAGAAGCAGCGACAGAGACAGTGAATACATTGGTTGTAATTTTCCAAAAATTCTGGATTCTGGAGAAGTACCAGAGGATTGGGAAACTGCCAATGTCACACCCCTATAACAAAACAGGAGGGAGGAAAAAAGCAGGTAACTGTAAGCTAATTAGCCTAACATCTATTGTTTAAAAAAATTGGAATCAGTTATTAAGGAGGGAATAGCAGTACATTTGGAAATTAAAATCTAATCAAGCAAAATCAGCTTGGCTTCATCAAAGGGAACTCACGTCTGACTAATTTATTACTTACTTGAGAAAGTCTTAACCAGAGTGAATAGAGGAGAACAAGTAGATGTATTGTATTTGGACTTCCAGAAGGCTTTCAACAAGGTACCTCATAAAAGGTAAAATCATATGAGCCCATGGTGTTGGAGGCAGTACATTGGCATGGAGAGAGAGTTGGCTAATAGACAGGAAACAGTGAGTGGAAATAAGGGGTTCTTTTTCAGATTGGTGACCTGTAACCAGTGGGGTTCCACAAGGATCAGTGCTGGGACTGTTTACAATATATATTAATGACTTGGAGGAAAGAAGCAAATGTCCTGTAGCTAAATTTGCAAATGACACAAAAATAGATGGAAAGGCAAGTTGTGAGAAGGATACCAAAAGCTTATCAAGAGATATTGATTGGTTAAGTAAGTGGGCAAAAAGTTGGCAAATGGAGTGTAATGTGGGAAAATGTGAAGTTGTTCTTTTTGGCAAAAGAACAGTGTATTATTAAAGTGGAGAAAAACTGCAGAAAACTGCAACACAAAGGGATTTGGGGGGATCTTGTGCACAGACAGCAGGTAATCAGGAAGGCCAATGGAATGTTTGCCCTTATTCCAAGGGAGTTGGAGTATAACAGGGAGGTCTGTACAAGGCACTGGAGAGACCACAGCTGGAACTGTGAGCAGTTTTGGTCCCTTTATTTAAGGAAAGATATTATTTGATTGGAGAACATTCACTAGGATGATCTCTGGTAAAGAGGGATTGTCTAATGAGGAAAGGTTAAACAGGCCGGGAGTCTACTCGTTGGAATTTAGAAGAACGAGAGGTGTCTTATTGAAATATATAAAATTCTTAAGAGGCTTGACAGGGTAAATGCTGAGGGGATGTTTCCCTTCATGGGAGAGTCTAGGACCAGAGGACACAGTCTCAGAATAAAGAGGCACCAATTTAGAACATAAGAACATAAGAAATAGGAGCAGGAGTAGGCCATCTAGCCCTTCGAGCCTGCCCCGCCATTCAATAAGATCATGGCTGATCTGTCGTGGCTCAGTTCCACATTCCCGCCCTCTCCCCATAACCCTTAATCCCCTCTCTTATCAAAAACCCATCAACCCGCGTCTTAAAAATATTTAGCGAGGCAGCCTCCACCACTTCAACGGGCAGAGAATTCCAGAGATTCACCATCCTTTGAGTGAAGAAGTTCCTCCTCAACTCCGCCCCCCCTTTATCTTGAGGCTGTGCCCCCTAGTCCTACTGTCCTTTCTGAGCGGGAAGAGTCTCTCCACCTCTACCCTATCCATCCCATTCATCATCTTATACGTCTCAATGAGATCTCCCCTCATTCTTCTAAACTCTAATGAGTACAAGCCTAGTTTATTCAGCCTCTCCTCATAGCTCAACCCCCTCAACTCCGGTATCAGCCTAGTAAACCTCCTCTGCACTCCCTCCAAGGCCAAAATATCCTTGCGTAAGTGCGGCGACCAAAACTGCGCACAGTACTCCAGCTGCGGCCTCACCAATGCCCTATACAGCCGGAGCAAGACCTCCCTACTTTTATATTCAATCCCCCTCGCTATGAAGGCCAGCATCCCATTCGCCTTCCTGACCACCTGCTGCACCTGCAAGCTGGGTTTTTGTGACTCATGCACAAGGACCCTGAGGTCCCTCTGCACCGTCGCTTGCTGCAGTTTTTCGCCACGTAAGTAATAATCCTTCCTACCATTATTCCTACCAAAGTGGACCACCTCGCACTTGCCAACATTAAATTCCATTTGCCATTTCCTGGCCCATTCGCCCAGCCTATCTAGATCCTTCTGTAGACTCTCCACACCCTCCGCACAATTTGCCGTTCCACCAATCTTGGTGTCATCAGCAAATTTCGACACCCTACACTCGGTTCCCTCCTCCAGATCATCTATATAAATGGTAAAAAGCTGAGGCCCCAGCACCGACCCCTGGGGCACTCCACTAGTCACCATCTGCCAATCCGAATAGCACCCATTGACCCCCACTCTCTGCCTCCTATTTGACAACCAATCCTCTATCCACGCTAACACCCTACCCCCAACTCCATGTCCCCTGACCTTCTGCAATAACCTCTTGTGAGGTACCTTGTCAAACGCCTTCTGAAAATCTAGAAAGACCACATCCACCGGCTCTCCTCTATCCACCGCCCTAGACACATCCTCATAGAACTCCAGTAAATTTGTCAGACACGACTTCCCTTTAATGAAACCGTGCTGCGTCTGCTCTATCAAGCAATTCCTCTCAAGATGCCTCGCTATTTCCTCCTTGATGACGGATTCTAACATTTTACCTATAACAGACGTTAAACTAACCGGCCTATAATTCCCCGCCTTTTGCCTGGCACTCTTCTTAAACAACGGCGTAACATTAGCCGTTTTCCAATCTTCCGGCACTTCCCCGGAATCCAGCGACGTCTGGAAAATAACCACCAAGGCATCCACTATAACCTCCGCCATTTCTTTCAGAACCCTCGGGTGCATTCCATCCGGTCCTGGGGACTTGTCCACAATCAGCCCCTCCAGTCTGTCGAGCACCACCTCTCTAGTAACAGTAATGTCATTAAGACCCTCCAGTCCTACCACCTTTCCATCTCTAACACCCGGCAAATTATTCACGTCCTCCTCCGTGAAGACAGAAACAAAAAAGTTATTCAGGACCTCAGCCATATCCCCATCCCCTACCACTAAGTCCCCCTTCTCATCCTCTAAGGGACCAACATTCACCCTAGCCAGCCTCTTCCTTTTTATATATTTATAAAAACTCTTGCTATCCTTTTTTATATTAAGCGCTAGCCCAGCTTCATAGTTTCTCCTACCCTCCTTTATCAACTTCTTTGTCAATCTTTGTTGACATTTAAACCTCTCCCAATCCTCTTCTCGCCCACTACTCTTAGCTACTCTAAACGCATCCGCTTTTAATTTAACACTTTCCTTCACCTCCTTCGTTATCCACGGCTTATTACCTCTCCTCCTACTGTCCTTTTTGACCATCGGAATAAATTTCCGCTGAGCACCAAGAAAGATCTCCTTAAAGATCCTCCACTGCTCCTCAGCAGACCTACCTTCCAACGCGCTCCCCCAGTCCACATTCGCCAATTCTTCTCTCATCCTACCATACTCCCCTCTATTCAAACAAAGGACACGCGTCCGGGAACCCACTTTCTCCTCCTCCATCTGCATCAGAAGCTCCACCATACAATGATCACTCTCCCCAAGAGGATCCTTCACCGCAAGGTCCCTAATTCTACCCGCCTCATTACATAACACCAGATCCAAGATAGCTCGCTCCCTCGTCGGCTCCAACACACACTGTTCCAGGAAACTATCCCGGCAGCATTCCAAGAACTCCTCCTCGAGCCCACCGCGTCCAACATGGGTCGACCAATCAATATGTAGATTGAAATCCCCCATAATTACGGCCGTCCCATTCCTGCACGCCGCACTTATTTGCGCGTTAACAGCCCGCCCCACCTCCAGATCATTATTCGGGGGCCTATAGACGACACCCACCAGCGTCTTCCTCCCTTTGCTGTTCCTAATCTCCACCCACAACGATTCCACGTTCTGCTCCTTGGCTCCAATATCATCCCTTGCTACCACCCTGATGCTATCCTTAATCAGCAGAGCTACGCCCCCCCCTCTTTCCTCCTGCCTATCCTTCCTAAACACTTGATACCCCTGGACATTCAGCTCCCAGTCCCTGTCACCTTGCAGCCACGTCTCTGTAATGGCCACCAGATCGTATCCATTTGTGTCGATCTGCGCCACCAGCTCATCCACTTTATTCCGAATGCTTCGTGCATTCAGATAAAGTGCTTTCATCCCAGCCTTCACCTGGACCCTATTTGCCATAACGCCACCAACCATACTCACGCCGCCCCCTACTCCCCTTATTATTGGGACATCCTCGGCCTCTATCCTTATCTGTACCCTCTCCTTAACTTTAGGCCCCGTAATGTCACCTACCCTCGCACCCTCCCCCCCCCTAATTAGTTTAAAGCCCTGTCTACAGTCCTCTTTACTCTATTCGCCAGCACTCTGGCCCCAGCACGGTTCAGACCAATTTAAGACTGAGATGAGAGGAATTTCTTCTCTGAGGGTTGTTAAGTCTTTGGATCTCCTTGCCACAGAGAGCTTTGGGGGCAGAGTCCCTGTGTATATTTACAGCAGAGATAGATAGATTTTTGATCAGTAAGGGAATCAGAGATGAAGAGGGCAGGGCAGGAAAGTGGATGTGAGGAATAGAGGAGCTGGCTCAATGAGCTGAACAGCTACTTCTGTTCATGTTCCTTATGGCCCAATGTTAAATAAGTTTAAACTGATCCAGTTACACATGTGGCACTGTGGGCCATCATCAGCAGCAGCAGAACTGTATTCCATGACCTAATCTCCACTCTGCCATTCCCACCAAACCAGGAGATCGGCCCTGATTCTATGAAGAGTGCAGGGCTGGTATGCAGACATATTTAATAATGAGATGTCAACCTGGTAAAGCTGCAACACAGGACTACTTGCCTGCCAAACACCATAAGCAACAAGTAATAGACAGAGCTAAGCGATTCCACAACCAATGGATCAGATCAAAGCTCTGCAGTCCTGTCACATCCAGTCAGGAACCATTAAACCACTAACTGGTGGAGGAGACTTCACAACTCTCTCACCCTCATTGACGGGGAAACCCAACACAGCAAGTCAAAAGGCAAGATTGAAGCATTTGGCAGCAAACTTCAGCCAGCAGTGCCGAATAGGTGATCCATCTCAGCCTCCTCCAGAGGTCCCAGCATCTCAGATGCCAGTCTCCAGCCAATTCAATTCACTCCACCTGATATCAATAAATAGCTGAAGTCCCTGGATAATGCAAAGACAATAGTCCCTGGCAATATTCCAGTAATAATGCTGAAGAATTGTGCTCCAAAACTAGCCACTTCACAAGTGAAGTTGTTCCAGTACAGCTACAACAGTGACATTGACCCGGCAATATAGAAAACAGCCCAGCTGTGTACTTCCACAAAAAGCATAACAAATCCAACCCAACCAACTACCTCCAATATCAGCAATGTGCTGGAAGATACCACCAACAATGCTATCAAATGGCACTCACTCAGCAATAACCTGCTCACTGACGCACAGTTGGGTTCTGCCAGTGTCACTCCACTCCTGAGCTCATTACAGCCTTGGTTTAAACACGGACAAAAGAGCTGAACTCTAGAGGTGAGGGGAGAGTGGCTGTCTTAGGCATCATGACAGCATTTGACTGAATATAGTATCAAGGAGACCTAGCAAAACTCGAGCCAATGAGAGTACGGAGGAACTCCCTCCAGTGATTGGAGGCATAGCAAAAGCAAAGGAAGATGGTTGTGGTTGTTGGACGTCAATCATCTCATTCTTGTGGATCATTCCAGGAGTTCCTCAGGGTAATGTCCTTGGACGAATCATCTTCAGCTGCTTCATCAATAACCTTCCTCCCACCAGAAGGTCAGAAGCGAGGATGTTTGCTGATTACTGCACAATGTTTAGCACCATTCGCAGCTCTTAAGATACTGAAGCAATCTATATCCACATGCAGCATGACCTAGACAATATCCAGATTTGGGCTGATAAGTGACAGGTAACATTCTGTGCCATATAAGTGCCAGGCAATGCCCATCACCAACAAGGGAGAATCCAAGATCTCTCTTTGACTTTCAATTACATTACCATTGCTGAATCTGCCAAGATCTACATTCTGGAGGTGAGCTTTGACCAGAAACTGAACTGGACTAGCCTTAGTCTGATTCATATTGAATCCAATAGTTTAACTGTAACCCACCAGAAAATAATCAGGTAATGAGCCAAAGTTTCCGGCTGAATTTTCCACCTAGCAGAGAAGACAGGAAAGAGGTTAAAAAGAAATCATGTATCAGCCCAGAAGCTTCATTGTTCCTTTTACATTTTCAATTCATTTGTATAATGTTTAACATTGAGTTTTGCAATGAATAGTTTCAGAGAGAGGACTGTATGCTTCAAAACTACCACTCTATCACAAAGAGATGTCAGCAAACTCTTCATCATTTCTGTACATCTTGGATAAACTCATCTGTATGGGTGTATATCTCGCTGAATCTGAACAAAAAACAATTTTGGAGTAAGATTTTTCTTTTCTGAATGAGATAATGCAGGATAATGATCCTTGGGAAGAAAAGTCAGAAAATGATTAACCTGATCAGTTTGTTCAGGTATGTTCAAGTACTTGCCTGGGATGAGGAATAATGTCAAGCGGATTCTGTCAGCTGGATTAATCATATAAACACAACGGCTACAAGAGCAGGTCAAAGGCTGGGAATACTGCTGTGAGTAACTCACCTCCTGACTCCCCAAAAGCCTGTCCACCATCTACAAGGTACAAATAGGAGTGTGATGGAATGCTCTCCACTTGCCTGGATGGGTGCAGCTCCAACAACACACAAGCTCAATATCATCCACGACAAAGGAACCTGTTTGATTGGCACCACATCCACTACCTTCAACATTCATTCCCTCCACCACTGATGCACAGAGACAGTAGTGTGTACTATCTACAAGATGCACTGTAACAACTCAGCAAGTCTCCTTCGATAGCAAATTCCAAATTTAAGACCTCCACCGCCTAGGAAGACAAGGGCAGCAGTTGCATGGGAACATTGCCAACTGCAAGTCACCATCCTAACTTGGAAATATTTTGCTGTCCCTTCACTGTCACTGGGTTAAAATCCTGAAACTTCACCTCTTGCCCAACAGCACTGTGGATGTACATACACCATATGTGTGGGTATTACTGCTTTATTTAGGGTATTTAGTTCTGCTCTTGTCAGTGATACTCACATCTCATCAATTAATGAAATAAAACTACAAATAACATAGAATAATCTCTGTAGAAAAGGAGATACATTCTCCAAGAAACCTGTCTAAGATGAATGTAGTTTTTTTTATATAAATGTTGTCATGCATGATGTAATTAATTGTGAAGTTTTGCTGTATTTACATTCACTGCTCACTTTACTTATTGGAATCTCAGTGGACCTGAGACAGTGTAACCCAAGATAAAAGAGTTCCTTACGGGAGACCATTCCTGAGCCAACCATTTTGGGCAGTCAAAGAGGTTACAGGGCTGCAGAACAGGAAATTTCTGTATGTACATGCACTTCCACTCCTCCACGCTGTTGACTTGTCCGTTAATATCTTCCTCCACACAGGAGACAGTGCGGAGCTGAGAACCTCCACCACACGAGCTGGAGCAGGCAGTCCAGGGACTACTGTCCCATCTGATAACACAGAACAACAATCAGTGTCTGGCACAGAGCAACTCCAGGTAACTCTCAATATTATACAATACGAGGAGCACAATACTTTTCCTGAGGTGTGAGGGACATGCACCACGTCATCTCTGATACATAAAGCAGTGTGGCATTACAGTTTGCAAAATTGCTTAAAAGTGAGACATAATATAGAAGTTTTCCATCTTGTATTCATCAGGACAAATGCAAGAATGCCAAGTTTTAAATAATGATAATAATTGATACTGCAGGGAAAAGAGGTGCTGATTGGTTGGAAAGTCAACCTTTTTTCTGGTAATATAAATTGCTGTGATGGCTTGAAATTTTGATGTACTTGCATTTGCTCTGATGCTTGCAAGATAGAAAGCTTTAATAATTTGTCTCTCTTTACAGCAATATTCAAGTTTGCAAAACAGTTAAGAAAGTTTAATTTCCAGAAGGTAAAACGATTGACCTTTAAATGCTGGAAACTTAAAACAAAGCCAGAATTTGCTGGAAGTACATAACAGGTTAAAATAGATTATTTTGGTTGGAACTTTCCAAAGCATTCAGAAGAGGCTAATGTAGCGTCACACTTAAAGCATTGACCTATTTTTCTCAGATGTTGAATGACCTACTGCACATTCCTAACGTTTTCTGGTCTTGTTTTTCCATTTTCTCACGTGCTAGGAGCGGGTTCTCAGAGGTAAATTTCATTGTCGTATCTGAGAGTAGGAAACTAACTTTCCAGATGCTGCAACTCTTACTGTAGCAAACGGCTAAATGATTTTTGCTACAGATAGTAAAGCAATATTACAGGAAGAATTACTTAGGGAGATCATTTAAAGATACATTTCATGAAAATGTTAAATTGTTCCATTCTGCAGGGAGAGGAATGTGTCTGAGAGGTTGTGTAGAAGTGTTAGTGAGGATGGGGAATGATAGCAGTTTGTGGAGAATTGTGTGTGTTTATTGTGTAATGACGTGTTTCTGTCTGTGTGTTTCCTGTGTTATTTAGTGACTGAAACCATAAGTCTGGTGTCTCAGATTTACTAACAACCTGGGAACCCAGCACATGGGGCACAATTTCCCCTAAAGGTCGATGGTGGATGGAAAAGTGGCGCTGAGTCCACCAATGGCAATGGCGCTGTTTCCTGTTGTACAGTGCGGTACTTTGTGCATATGATTTTCAGCCATGGGTTCCGTGGAGTATCACTGGCAGTGCAGTTTCCAACTCCCCTGATCTGCCATCAGCTTAGCGCTGCAATGCTCGAGACACCACACAGTTAAAAGCTGCCCCAGCGCACGCTAGCCACACTTCACCGGGAAGTGATGGCTGAAAGAGATCCACACCCAGGTTCTCAGATGCCTCGCTGGAGAGGCTCCTGGATGCAGTTGAGGTCAACATGATGTCCTCAGCCCACTCACAGGAAGAAGTGGCAGCAAGGCGTCAAACTCGACATGGGGCACAGTGGCAGTGGTGATCAGTGCCAACTCCCTGCAGAAGAGAAGAAAAATCAAGGGCAGAAAGAGGATGAATGATCTCCTCTGTTCTGCCAAGGTCAGTCACTCTTTACATCATTCTCAACTCACATACTCACACCCAGCACACATCCACAGGGAGCTCACTCGTTGCTAGCTCAAGGGACACCTCCACTTGCTCTCCCACACACAGCTTCATCTCCCCTGTGGGTCTTATCCTCATCACCTCACTGCTCCCATTCACCACACACACATGCCTTATCATCTGCCCTGGTACACGTCTTGTTGACATTCTCTCCATCTGACTTTATGCAGGGCAACCTGGCTCATAACAAGAGGAGAAGTCTCAGGTAGGCAGCGAGGTGCCTGGACTAAAAGTCCTCACCGATGTAAAAGGAGTGAACTATCCAGCTGGCCAGGGAAGGTGTTAGCCTCTCCTGTGCTGTTGGTGAGGTCTGCAGCAATAAACTACGTGAGGATTCAGCACTGCATCATCCATCAGACAGCAATGTTGGGAGCCAGGCCTCCCATTTCCCAAGCCTCTGCTAGACAATAATGACTTCTCCTTTCTTTCAAAAGCACATCCGGGAAGCATCCCAGAGAATCCACCAGACAGGTCCTTGCCTCTAGCCCCTGCCCCAGCACAGAGGCACACACCTCAGTGGGACCTAGAATCATAGAATCCCTGTGGCTATTTGACACATTGAGCCTGCACCAACAACAATCCCACCCAGGCCCTATCCCCATAATCCCAGCTATCTATCCAGTTAATCTCCTGGATGCGAAGTAGGAACTCAGCAAGACCAAATCAACCGAACCGACAGATCTTTGGGGTATGGGAGGAAACCGGAGCACCCGGAGGAAACCCACACAGATGTCTGTTCTGACATCATGCCACCATGGCTGGATTATTTAGCGGGAGGTGGAGTGAGAGGCGCGGGGATGGAGACGATTCCAACATATGGACTTGATAATAAGATGCAAATATATTATAATGAGGTTGCTGATGTTGATGGGTGGGTAATGTGATCATCACTGATGGGGGAGGGGGACGATGGTGGCAGGTTTTTACACTGACACAAACCCGACTTGGCCTTCTCGGGAGTTCCCACTGCCAAACCCGGCAAACTCGAACCAATGCAGAAAGTCCCGGCCCTTGTTAGATTGCTGATATCATGATTTCAAATGAAGTATGAAATATTACCTCGCCGCTTTCATAATTATTAAATTAAATTGTTGGCTATCAAATCAAACTTTGAAACTTGTTTCAGAAGGAAGCCATTCGGTCCATTTGTGCGATATTAATCCGAGCAATTTCTTTGGGTTTTGACTGAGTAATTAGTGATAAAGATTTATGTACATACTCATAGGTATAGGAAAATTACAGGATTCTAGCCAATCATACACATTAATGGGACATTAAGCTGTAATAGGTAAACCTTGCTTCTCAGAGGCACAAACACACATTGGCAGTGCTGTGCTCACTCCATTGACCTACTTGAGATCCATTAACTTAACCCACACAAAACTGGCAACTTCTTGATCAATGTTACAATAGATTCAATCCTATAATGAGTTCTGACAAAGGGTCATCTGGACTCCAAACATTGGCTCTATTCTCTCCCCACAGATGCTGTCAGACCTGCTGAGATTTTCCAGCATTTTCTGTTTTTGTTACAATGGAGGGTCTTTGTATTCAACAAACGAGATGAAATGAAATGGTTATTTTCAAATGCGTCCATTAAGTACAAATGTGATCTTGTCAGATTTTGAAGTGATTTACTGATATTGATTGTACCACACCTTAATCTAGGAAGGAAGAAATAATAGAAAACAGTTTTTTGCCCCATCTCAGCAACTTTTCTTTACTTACACTGTGGGCAAAGGTAAAATTGGACTTTGATTTTCCATTCTCTAGGGTCACTGTTCCCAAGTTTAAATCTTATGGTTTCTCATCAAATTTGTCAGCTTTTAAATCTCAACCATTTAACAAAAATCTTTTTTTCAGCTAATCAAAAACACAAATCAATCACTCCTTTGTAGAATTCAGAGAAGGATAGACTGGAAGCAGTTTGTTCTCAGTCACTCACCAGCTGAAATGTCATGTGGAAAGGTACAAACATCTCCAACAAATCTAAAGGGATTCAATAATCAGCTTTTAAATGGCTCATTGTTCCACTTTTAAAGGGAGCAGTGGATGATCTGATTTCAGGAATCAACATAGAATAACAACTTTTCATTAGAAAATGAGGATGCTGAGGTGATTTAATTGACATTCTCAAAATTATGGAGGGAATTTGCAGTTGATTTGTGTAAGTTGTTCATTGGAGAGGAAGGTTTGAGTTAAAATTAAGAAAGTCAGATGGAATTTTATGTCATGAAGGTAGATGATGTCAGGAGCAAGCTACTGGTCACCAACAAATCCAATGGGGATTCTGGAGAAACTTATTCGCCCAGAGAGTGGTGAGAATGTGGGACTACCTCCCTCTGGGAGTGGTTGAAGTGAGTAGTATAGAAATGTTTAAGGGAAAACTAGACAAGGATATGAGGGAGAAAGGAATAGAGAGTTATGATAGTAGGTTTAAGTGAGAATAATTTAAACTCTGCAGCCTAGACAACTTCTTAGTAAATCTCCTTTGCACCCTTTCCAATGCTATCAAATCCCTCCTATAATGTGGATTCCAGAACTGCACACAATATTCTAGCTGTTGCCTAACCAATGTTTTATATTGTTCCAGCATAACCCCCCTGCTCTTAAACATGATGCCCTGGCTAAAAACGGCAGGTATACCATATGCCTTCTTAACCACATCCTGCTACATTAAGGGGCCGGTGTACACACACGCCAAGGTTCCTCTGATCCTTGGTGCTTCCCAGGGTTCTGCTGTTCATCACATATTCCCTTGCTTTTTTTGTCCTGCCCAACTGCATCACCTCACACTGAGCCAGACTGAATTCCATTTGCCAATGGCTGACTAGCCTGTCTATATCCTTCTGTAATCTAAGGTTAACCTCCTCACTAAAGTCTAAATCATTTATATGAACCACAAACGGCAAGGGCCTCAACACTAATCGCTGCTGGACCCATTTGGACAGTCTTCCAGTCCGAAAATCACTCCTCCACCATCACTCTCTGCTTTCTGCCCTCAGCCAATTCTGGATCCAACCTGATAAATTTCCTTGGGTCCCGTGGGTGCTTACCTCCCATGTGGGATCTTATCTTGCTGAAAGCTAGGTAGACTACATCAGATGCATTACTCTCATCGACACACCTGGTCACTTCTTTGAAAAATTCAATCCAGTTGGTCAGACATGATCTCCCCTTAACAAAATCATGCTGATTGTTCTTGATTCATTCCTGCCCCTCGAAATGCAGATTAGTTCTGTTTCTCAGGATTGCTTCCACTCGATTCTCCACCGTTGAGGTTAGACTGACTGGCCTGTGGTTTCCTGGTTTATCCCTTACTCCCTCCTTGAATAATGGTCTCACACTGGCTGCTCTCCAGCCCTCCGACACCTCTCCTGTGGCCAGAGAGGGATTGAAGATTATTACCAGCGCCTCTGCTATTTCCTCCCTCACCTCACACAACAGCCTGGGATATATTTCATTCGGCCCTGGAGATTTATCAACTTTTAAACCAGTCAGACCACTTAGAACCTCCTTTCTGTCTTATGTTAATTTGTTTGATTGTTTCACTGTCCTTCTCTCTGATTTCTGTAATCACATTGTCTCTCTCTCTCTCTCTCACTCACTAGTGAAAACTGATATAAAGTATTCTGGCTTGCATTTCAAATGCTCATCTAAATGCTCCTGAAATGTTGTGAAGATTCCTGCCTCTACCACCGTTTCAGGCAGTGAGTTCCAGATTTGCACCAATCTCTGGGCAAAAGCTTTTTTCCTCAAATCCCCTCTAAATCTCCTGCTCCTTATCCTAAATCAATGTCCTCTGGCTATTGATCCCTTTACTGAGGGGAAAAAGGGTATTCCCTACCGATGTCCCTCAATTATGTACACCTTAATCAGGTCCCCCCTCAACCTTCTCTGCTCTAAGGAAAGTAATCCCAGCCCAATCCAGCCTCTCTCTATAGCAGAAACTCTCCAGGCCAGGCCACATCCTGGTGAGTCTCCTCTGCACTCTAAGTGCTACCATATCCTCCCTATAGTGTGGGAACCAGAACTGTACATAATGCTCTAGCTGTGGCCCAACGAGTGTTTTACACAACTCCGTCACAACCTCCCTGCTCTACATTCTGTGCCTCAGTTAAGAACAAAGAACAAAGAAAATTACAGCACAGGAACAGGCCCTTCGGCCCTCCAAGCCTGCGCCGACCATGCTGCCTGACTTAATTAAAACCCTCTACGCTTCCGGGGACCAAATCCCTCTATTCCCATCTCATCCATGTACTTGTCAAGACACCCCTTAAAAATCACTATGGTATCCACTTCCACTACCTCCCCTGGCAGCGAGTTCCAGGCACCCACCACCCTCTGTGTAAAAAATCTGCCTCATACAACTCTTTTAAAACTTGCCCCTCGCACTTAAACCTGTGCCCCCTAGTAATTGACTCCTCCATCCTGGAAAAAAGCTTCTGACTACCCACTCAGTCCAGGCCTCTCGTAATCTTGTAGACTTCTATCAGATCTCTCCTCAACCTCTGTTGCTCCAGTGAAAACAAACCAAGTTTCTCCAACCTCTCCTCATAGCTAATGCCCTCCATACCAGGCAGCATCCTGGTAAATCTTTCCTGTACCCTCTCCAAAGCCTCCGCATCCTTCTGGTAGTGTGGTGACCAGAATATTCCAAGTGCGGCCTAACTAAGGTTCTATAAAGCTGCAACATGACTTGCCAATTTTTAAATGCAATATCCTGGCCAATGGAGGCGAGCTTTCTTGACTACCTTCTCCACTTGCATTGCCACTTTCAGTGACCTGTGTACCTGTACACCCAGATCCCTTTGCCTATCAATACTCTTAAGGGTTCTGCCATTTACTGTATATTTCCTATCTGTATTAGACTTTCCAGAATACATTACCTCACATTTGTCCGGATTAAACTCCATCTGCCATCTCTTCACCCAAGTCTCCAACTGATCTATATCCTGCTGTATCCTCTGATGGTCCTCATCACTATCCACAAATCCACCAACCTTTGAGTTGTCCACAAACTTACTAATCAATCCAGTTACATTTTTCTCTAAATCATTTATATATATTATAAACAGTAAAGGTCCCAGCACTGATCCCTGAGGAACACCACTTGTCACAGCCCTCCATTCAGAAACACACCCTTCCACTGCTACCCTCTGTCTTCTTCGACCGAGCCAGTTTTGTATCCACCTTGCCAGCTCACCTCTGATCCCGTGCGACTTCACCTTCTGCGCCAGTCTGCCATGAAGGACCTTGTCAAAGGCCTTACTGAAGTCCATATAGACCACATCCACTGCCCTACCCTCATCAATCATCTTCGCCACTTCCTCGAAAAACTCAAACAATTCGTGAGACATGACCTCCCCTTCACAAAACCATGTTGCCTCTCGCTAATACGTCCACTTATTTCCAAGTGAGAATAAATCCTGTCTCAAAGAATCCTCTCCAATAATTTCCCTACCACTGATGTAAGGCTCACTGACCTGTAATTACCTGGATTATTCTTGCTACCCTTCTTAAACAAAGGAACAACATTGGCTATTCTCCAACCCTCTGGGACCTCCCCTGTAGCCAGTGAGGATACAAAGATTTCTCTCAAGGCCCAGCAGTTTCCTCTCTTGCCTCTCTCAGTATTCTGGGGTATATCCCATCAGGCCCTGGGAACTTGTCTACCTTGATGTTTCTCAAGAACCCCAATACCTCCTCCTTTTTGATCTCAACATGACTCAAACTATCTACACATCCTTTCCCAGACTCATCATTCACCAAGTCCTTCTCTTTGGTGAATACTGACACAAAGTATCCATTTAATACCTCACCCATTTCTTCTGGCTCCATGCATAGATTCCGCCCTTAGTCCTTGCATGGGCCAACCTTCTCCCTGGCTACTCTTTTGCTCTTTATATATGTGTAAAAAGCCTTGGGATGTTCCTTAATCCTGCTGGCCAATGCTTTTTCATGGCCCCTTTTCGTCCTCCTTACTCCTTGCTTAAGTTTCTTTCTACTTTCCTTGTATTCCACTCTTGCTTCCTGTGTTCCCAGCCTCCTAGCTTTGACAAATGCTTCCTTTTTCTCTTTGACTAGGCTCACAATATCTCTCATTATCCAAGGTTCACAAAACTTGCCATAATTATCCTTCAGCCTTACAGGAATGTGCTAGTCCTGAATCCCTATCAACTTACACTTGAAAGCCTCCCACATGCCAGATGTTGATTTGCCCTCAAACATCTGCCCCCAGTCTACATTCTTCAGTTCCTGCCTAATATTTTTGTAATTAGCCTTCCCCCAGTTTAGCACCTTCACTTGAGGACTACACATCTTTATCCATCAGTACCTTAACCCTTACTGAATTATGGTCACTGTTCCCAAACTGCTCCCCTACTGAAACATTGACCACCTGGCCAGGCTCATTCCCCAATACCAGGTCCAGTATGGCCCCTTCCCTAGTTGGACTATCTACGTACTGTTTCAAGAAGCCCTCCTGGATGCTTCTTACAAACTCTGCTCCACCCACGCCCCTAGCACTAAGTGAATCCCAGTCAATATCGGGGAAATTAAAATCTCCCACCACAACAACTCTGTTACTTTTACACCTTACCAAAATCTGCCTACATATCTGTTCCTCAGTTTCCCACTGGCAGTTGGGTGGCCGGTAGTAAACCCTCAACATTGCGACTATTCCTGAGCTCTACCCATACTGCCTCGCTGTATGAACCCTCCGAGGTGTCCCTCCACAGTACAGCTGTGATATTCTCCTTAACCAGCAGTGTAACTCCCCACCCCTTTTACATCCCCCTCTATCCCGCCGGAAACATCTGTATCCTGGAATGTTAAGCTGCCAATCCTGTCCTTCCCTTAACCAAGTCTCTGTAATGGCAACATCATCATAGTTCCTAATACCAATCCAAGCTCTAAGTTCATCTGCCTTACCTGTTACACGTCTCGCATTGAAACAGATGTACTTCAGTCCACCAGACCCTCTCTTATTAGCAATCCCACCCTGCCTGCTGTTTCTCTGAGTCTTGCTGGCCCTACTCTCTCATTCCCCTTCAGCTAATTCATCTGTGTTTTGCGTCCCATCTCCCTACCAAACTAGTTTAAATCCTCAATAGCAAATCTCCCAGCCAGAATATTTGTGCCTGTCCAGTTTAGATGCAACCGTCCTTCTTGTACAGGTCCCATCTGTCCCAGAAGAGACCCCAGTGGTCCAGATATCTGAAACCCTCCCTCCTACACCAGCTGTTTAGCTATGTGTTGAGCTGCACTGTCTGCCTATGCCTAGCCTCACCGGCACATGGCACAGGGAGTAATCCTGAGATTACAATCCTAGAGATCCTGCTTTTTAACTTTCCACATAACTCCCTAAACTGCTGCTGCAGGACCTCATCACTCTTCCTGCCTATGTCGTTAGTACCAATATGTACCACACCCACTGGCTGTTCACCCTCTCCCTTCAGAATGCTTTCTGTCTGTTCAGAGATATCCTGGACCCTGGCACCAGGGAGGCAACATACCACCCTGGAGTCTCTTTCATAACCACAGAAACACCTATCTGCACCTCAAATTACAGGGTCCCCTATAAATATTGCTCTAATCCTCTTTGTCCCTCACTGCTTAACAACAGAGCCAGCTATGGTACCACTGCTTTGGCTGCTGCTGCTGGTATCCCCTGATAGCCCATTCCCCCCAACAGGATCCAAAGTGGTATACTTGTTAGAGAGGGGGTTGATCACAGAGGATTCCTGCGCTGACTGCCTGCCCATTCTAACAGCCACCCATCTATCTGCCTGCATCTTTGGTGTGACCACATCTCTAAAGCTCCTACCTATGACACTTCCTGCCTCCTTCATGCTCCTAAGTGCATCCAGCTGCTGCTCCAACCTGTCCATGTGTTCTGTAAGGAGCTGCAATTGGGTGCACTTCCCTCAGACATAGTTGTCCGAGACATTGGAAGCGTCACGGATCTTAATAAAGGCAACAATCTCATATGCCTTCTTAACCACCTTATCTACCTCTCCTACTGCCTTCAGGGACCTTTGGACATGTTTCCCAAGGTCCCCCTGGTCCTCGGTACTTCCTAACTTCTGACCGTTCATTGTTCTGTTCGTCCTCCTGAAAGCGATTACCACTTTTTGTGGTTAAATTCCATTTGCCATTGTTCTGCCCACATGGCTGATATATAAGAACATAAGAACATAAGAAATAGGAGCAGGAGTCGGCCATCTAGCCCCTCGAGCCTGCCCCGCCATTCAATAAGATCATGGCTGATCTGTCGTGGCTCAGTTCCACTTTCCCGCTTGCTCCCCATAACCCTTAATCCCCTCTCTTATCAAAAACCCATCAACCCGCTTCTTAAAAATATTTAGCGAGGCAGCCTCCACCACTTCAACGGGCAGAGAATTCCAGAGATTCACCACCCTCTGAGTGAAGAAGTTCCTCCTCAACTCCGTTCTAACTCCTCATTACATATGGAAACGAGGTAAATATTTGGGGGTTATTTTCAATTTTAGGTGCAAGGCAGTCCTGCTGGTGTTTGTGCAACTTAAAGATTCACCAGTTTATAACCCCCACAAGGTCCATGTGGAATCACTGGTTGCTTTCCCTGTGTAACTCAGTGTGTGAATCCCCTGGTAACAAGCAATAGCCTAGCTGGAACTCATTACCTCAGCTTTTTATAAGGCAGGCCCAGGACTGGGCCTGCTGAATGGTAATCCTAGGCAGGGACTCCCTTGAATGTTTGCATAAGATGTGCATGTTATTGATGTTTTTCTCTTTTAATCCACAGGTGCCTCAGTCCGCCTTGTTGTCCAACAAGGGGCACACACACGGTGAGTCGTGCGAGGGCTGCTCTTGGATGTTTCGAGAGTAGCCTAATGCTTCATATTGTTAGTGTACGCTTAAACTGGACCAGGTACTGGGCAAGACGACAGCTCAGTGACTATCACTGTTTGCTGTGCAGATACATGGATTTGGGCCAGTGACTGTGGGAGTTTGCGCATTCTCCCCGTGCTTGCGTGGGTTTTCTCCGGGTGCTCCGGTTTCCTCCCACATCCCAAAGATGTGCTCTTAGGCTGATTGGTGTAACAAATTGTCCCTAAGTTAGTCTCCCCTCAATCTGGTTTCCAATGTGGAGTGCCATAAGCATAGATAAGGGTCATGGGTGGAGAGGGGACTCACAATATTGAAATGGCGGCATGGGCTCGTTGGGCCGAAGGGCCTGTTTCCCGGGCTGTGTTGTTCTTTGTTCTTTGCTTTTTGACTAGTGTGTACGTCATGGTAGTGGATTTACTCTGCATTCTGTAATAAACTATGTTCCTTTCCAGTCAGGCTTCCTGAGTCATTCCAACCAGAACCTCAGATGTGAATAGTATTTCAGTTTAATATGTAACCTTATTAACACAATGTTTCACAGCTGTAAACTGTGCTGGGATGGCCAAAGATCCCATCACCTATACGAATTGAGAATGTCATGCAAGTCAAATTTAAAGTAAGTGAATAATTAAAGTAAGTGTCATAAAACATGGGACAAAAGTTTTGAAAGCTTCTGGAGAACATGAAAAGTCAGAGCACTCCGTCAGCAAGCTGGAGAGAGGATGCCTAGGATTGAGCAATGGCAGGATGGTGACTCTGGAGCACAGCGACAGCACTGGGATCCTCCATCTGGTATTCAGTGAGGAACACCCAAGAAAATGGCTATCACCGTCATATCCAGTCTGCTTTTCCTGGGTTCATCGGAATGATTAATGGGGAGTCAAATGCGGAATACTGGTTTCTCTGATAACCTATCATGCCTTCTTTTAGGCTGCACTGTACAGCACGAGCTGCAACAATTGGGATGCTTCTAAAGAATCTGTGAGCTCAAGGCTGAGACAAGCCTTCACCTTTTATTGTGAGCATAGGGAGCACAGCACTCTCAACTCAAACACATGAGTTTCCAAAACCCAGACCAGACCTGATCCAAAGACCTAAGCCATTGTTTTTCATTGGACTTTTGGACCTGGGGTGGGAATGAGATTTGTGAAATCAAATGGGATGGGAAAAGATTAAGATCTATCACAAAATGAAATGGTCTGTTGAGATAACAGCTTTTCCTAAATATGTTTCTGGTTTCCAAGGGAAAGGTGGAGAGTTTGCAAGCTTTTCACTGACTGATTCCAGAGGCACTTTGTAAGAAACATTGTGGGAACTGATCAGTGTCCACATTGCTGAGGATATTATTGAATTTGGGAGATGGAGATTGGAGTGGGAATGAGAGAAAGAGGAAAATTATAGTTGTCTCCTGAAAATGAAATATCTGGCAGCCAAGAGTTTTACATTGCCCCAGATCTGCCACAAACAACAATCATTGGATTCCTTCTCTGCTATCAGCTTTCCATAAGGGAACGCTGATCTACATTTCTTACCATGCCTTCTAAGGCTTAACTTCTCCAGAAAATCCGGACACGGCACCTATTGGAGAAATCTATCACAGGCACTATAGCATCAGGGGGCAGGCACTATACACCCCCTGTTTACGGCATTAACTGCCATTTGGTAAGCTTAAATGTACCATGTGAATGTTAGAATCATAGAATTCCTAAGGTGTAGAAAGAAGCCATTTGGCCCATCAGGTCTGCACCAACCACAATCCCATCCAGGTTTTATCCCTGTGACCCTACGTATTTACCCTGCTAGTCCCCATGACATCAAGGGGCAATTTAACGTGGCCAATCCGCTTACCCTGCACATTTTTGGGGTGTGGGAGGAAATCTACGCAGACATGGGGAGAACGTGCAAACTTCACACAGAGAGTCACCCAAGGCCAGAATGGAACCCAGGTCCCTGTGAGGCAACAGTGCTAACCACTGTGCCAATGCGCCACCCACAGTGAATGGGTGAGTGGGTGAATGAGTTGGTGAAGAGATAAGTGGTAGAATGGCAGAAGGGTAAGGTGGACAGATACATCGGAGGGTAGTCAGGTCGGGAGGGGTAGAGGACAGTTGAAGGGACGGTCAGTATGAGTGATGCGGGGGAGTGGGGAGGTCACTTTTGTAGTTTCCTAGGAGTTAGATTAGGATTTCTTTGTGACATTCCCAGGTAATTATTCAGCTAAGTCCCATAGAACTGTCCAAAGTTTCAGTCTCAAACTAAGTGTCAGAGACTTTCATGGAGGATCTTGGGAGCAGGCAATTGCCCATCAGGAATTCAAACTTCCCGGGCAATTCCCATGGAGGTCAAAACATCTGCAGGTTCCCGATGGGCATCTCAAGTTGTACAGCATGTCTTTGATGATCAGAGCCCCATAGATTAGGGCCATAACATGTTGAACATCAATGGTAATTTATTCTGCTTTGTATCTTCATTGCTGCAGACGTTGGAGTTAAGATGCAGAACTGCACAAACTGGACAATAAGAGGACAAAGTAACACAGAATTCACAGCAATGAGGCGCATTCCCTAGACATATTGTAACCAAATGCTTTATAAATCAGTGAGCAGTATCATGCATCAGCTGATGGGAAAATGAAAAACAGAATGATGATTATATGGCAGTAACTAAAGCAGCAGACAGATGGAGAGAGCAGCACTGGATCAGACACGTTTTGACAGATTGTGGAAAGCTTGGGCCAAAACACCAGCAATCAGCAACAGCCAAGTGCACAATTAACAATAAGAACAGCCGACACTCCGAGTTGGTGAATGAGCCGTTCCATTTATTTGTCTAGAAGCTCAGTGGCTCATTACTTTATAGTAATTTGCTTCCTCCAAGGCAACACCAGCACTTGTTCAGAGAAGTGCAACTCTACAAAGCACCAGCATTTCATCAGATGATCTCATTGTGCTTTGACTAATTACTAAGTACATACATAAATTTGGTAGGTCATTAGCCAATAGGGAACAATCAGTACAATGCAGAAACAACAATAAAAACTTGAAAAAATCTCCATGGTAATTGTGCTCAATATAAAGCTCTGCCCCAGAGATTTTCTAAAGGTTGTTTCATCATTCTAAATCTGAAAGAGCTCTGAGGAAACGCTGATCAGATATGTCAACTGATTTTAAAGCAGTCTCTCTTACTCTTCCATTTGTTCCCTGTCTCACACAATCTGTCATCCTCACTCTTTCAGTTTTGCACTCACTCTCATTCTGTTCATTTTGAAGTTGTCTCATACTGCATCGATATCATAGACTGTAAATCAGCTGTGTTACTTACCGAGGAAGAGGGTGGAAGTGGTCGAAAGGGATGATCTGCTTGTAGCCATCACTGTGAGGAACAATAATGCCAACTATCTGAGTGAAGGTGTACACAACAAACAGACACTAATGACTCAATGTAAAACATCAGTTCATTTAAAACTTCAATTGTCATTCACTGGTTCAAAATGAATCGGAAAACAAGAGAATTATTTCAAACATTGAATGAGAAAGATATCAGTTGGACCCAAAATCTGATGGGACTATTGATGCTTCATATGGAGAAATATTTGATAAAGGACCAATAAAACTGAGAAACAATGGAATATATTGTTTTCAAAATGTCAAAATTTATTTACTAGTGTCACAAGTAGGCTTACATTAACACCACAATGAAGTTACTGTAAAAATCCCCTAGCTGCTTGTTGGGGTACGCTGAGGGAGAATTTAACATGGTCAATCAAGCTAACCAGCACATCTTTGGACTATGGGAAGAAACCGGAGCACCCGGAGGAAACCCACACAGACACGGGGAGAATGTGTAAACCCCACACAGACAGTGGGAATCAAACCCTGGTCCCTGGCACTGCGAGTCTGCAGAGCTAACCACCTAAACATAGTGAAATAACAGAGAAATTCTCAAAATATTTTGATGCTGACATTGAAACAAATGAACCTTAAACTCCAATCTGACGCTCTGTATTGAAATTCTGGAGATATTTATCATCATTATTCAGAGCAGGTAGAACATTGCCAGAAACAAATGGCTTTTGTTTATAACATCAGGTAGTTCATTAAAACCCATTCATCTGATTTGTTGCCACCCACATTGTCTTGTCAATATCCAGTGTTCCAATGTAAAATGTTAACTAATAATGTAGATACACATGCACACATTTTATGCTTTCAGAAGTTCCCTGTATAAAATTATAGCCATTTCTCAGAGAAAGCCAGGGGATAATTAGATTCCCTAAAGGTTATTTGAAGGATACAATTCTAATCCAATTTTTACTATTTGGGAATTTTTTTTAAGTTTATTTGTTAGTCACAAATAGGCTTACATTAACACTGCAATGAAGTTACTGTGAAAATCCCCTAGTTGCCACACACTGGCGCCGGTTTGGGTACACTGAGGGAGAATTTAGCACGGCCAATGAACCTAGCCAGCATATCTTTTGGACTGTGGGAGGAAACCAGTGCACCCTGAGGAAACCCATGCAGACACTGGGAGAAGGTGCAGACTCTGTACAGACAGCGGCCCAGGCCGGGAATCCAACCTGGTCCCTGGTCTGGTGAGGCTACAGTGCTAGGCTGTGCATTGCGATATTCCTGTTCAAATTTGCAGATTGTTTAATGTAAAATTGACTCGTACTTCTGAAATTATATTTGATACCGTTTATCCTGGGGCTCACAATTCATTGTTTGGAGACAGAAAGGGTTAACTAGTTATGGGCTGCAGCCAATCAGACTTGGGCTTCTGTCTCCATGTAAACAGCATAACTGAAAAAGAACATCCTGAGGTTGAAGTAACTCCAGCTGAACCTCAGCTGGATTCTAGTCTCAGGTTAAATCAAACTAAACCGAGCCTAGGCCAGTGTGAGCATTATTTAGTCAGTAGCTTTAAACACTGAATCAGTGCCTGATGCATCCAATTTATTCTCTCTTGCATTTCAAACTAAAAGGGGCTGAATAATGTCTGATTGATTTTCTTCAACATTCCCAGGGTTATTAGTTTGTTATCTTAAACAGCCAACCTGTCTTGCTTAATTAATGTTCTTGGCTAATTTACATTTTAGTGCTCAAGTTCTACAGTGTGGCGCTTCTGTTGCTTAATTCAAATTCTCAGGTAATTCAAAATGTTCACCACAAAAGATGTTCACGTTATCGGTGGACTGTGTGTGGCCTGACTATAATGAGAGAGACTGTGACTTGTCGAGAATGTTTCTCGATGGGTTGTAAGTGGCTGCTTGTTGTAATGTAACTATTGCCATTCTATGCGATTTCCAGTTCATCTGCTTTTATCCCTGTTGGAATCTTTCCTGCTGGGAAGCTGGAATTATTTATTGTTTATCTTCCTCTCTGTGCAAGAAAGACAGGAGAGAGCGATGAATATAAAATTCCACATATTTTGAGGTGGGAACAGAAAGGTCTCTGTCTTCTCAACATGTGTTTAAGAAAACATCGCTTTCTGTGAAAGAACAGGGAGTGAAAGGCAGAAAAACAGAATTGGCAATGACACTGGATAAGTAATTCAGACACTTGAGCCAATAATCCAGGGAACAGGAGTTTAAATCCTACCAAGTCAGCCTGAGAATCTGAATTCAGTTTTAAAAATCTGAAAATGAAAAGCTGGGCATTGTCTGCCACCTTGAAGTTGCTGAAATGTTATAAAAATCTAACGGACCTCTAAGAGAAGGTGACTTGCAGCCCTTATCCATTCTGTCTATATGTGAGTCCAGATCACGCCTATATGGTATTTTGTAGGTTTCAAGGAGGCCACCTCTCATTCTGCAACAGGTCCAGTTTCTCCAATCTCTCCTTACTGGACAGTCCCATCATCCCTGGAACAAGTCTGATGAATTCTTCTTGCGCTCCCTCTATGACAACAATATCCTACATCAGATGGTCAATAGCTGACAATGATGGTCATGTCTTCATGGCTAGATTCAATGTAATCATAATCTCGGTCAAACAGTGGCTGCTGTCTTTGTAGAAAGCAACTCTCTAAAGAAGAAAGGGAATGGGCAAAAGGATCGAAACAATGATTGGACATGACTATTCATCCATTTACTGAATCTCATTACATTGTCATCTTCTGCAGGTAAATGTAAATATAGATCATCCATGTACTAACTGAATGGTGGGAAAGTCTTAAAGGGCTGAATGGTCTCCTCTGCCGTTAAGGTGCTTCTACTTGTCAATCCCACATCTTTGCCCTCTTTTTCCTTTCAAAATCTCTTCAGGGTTAATGAAGACTTTTTTTTAATCTCAGAACTATGTTTACAAGAACAATTATTTTCAAAAAGGCACCAAACTGAACCTGCGATAAAATAAACACTCTTGATAAAACACCTGCAAACTAACATAACGGAAAAATGTTACAAAATTTCATGAGCAAAAAAGAACTTTCAATTTTAAATTTGTGTCTACGAGAAAGACATAAACCACCTGCCAACATACAATCATTAGCATGTTCCATCAAAATGAACTGTACACTTGTGCCAGTCAATCTAACCTGAACGATTCTTTAAAAACATATCTTTGGAAGCAACAGTACTGTAAGGTATGCTGTTCTATTCAAGATGAATTATTCTCTCTGTTTATCATATGTTCTCTCTGTGGAATGAGTGTCAAGTATATCGAGTGACAGGCTGTACTCCGAAACACACCAGCCAGAGCAAAGAGAGAAACAACTGCTTCTTACTATCACTCCACAGCTCTCCCTCAAAGTCAGGAGGCTTGCATTAATAATCCATCAACAGTCCTGTCCGTAATTACAAATACCTGTTTGTGCCATGCTGGTCAAAAAGTTTAGATCCTTAATATAAGAGAGACGGAGGGGAACATTAAGTGTAAGGTTGTAGAATAAATTAGCAAAGAAGACTGCTGAGGAGGCAGGGAACCTCTGGAAAGAAAACTAGTCAAATGGATTATTGTAAAAAGGACAAATGGAGTTTGGGTCAATCCAAACAGGGAAGTTTGGGAAGTTAAATGATATTTTGTTAAAAGTGCTTACACTCTTTGGTGTGTATAAATTTATATAATTTTACCATTTTTCTTGAGCTATTGACTCTCTGTGTACTGAGATACTGTGGACAATCAAAAGGAAGAAACCAGGAAAGAAGCGGGAGCACAGGAGGAATGGGAAAGGAAAAACAGTGATTATTGTCTGGGGTAATTATAGTTCAAAATGAGATAGTTTTTTAATAGCTACAACATTAACTAAAGTGAATTTGACATGTGAACAATTGGCAATTTTGTTTAAGTTGTTTTCATCCAGTAAACACAATTGTCTCTTTCTGTTGTGATGAAATGGTTTTGAAGCCTGTACTTGTTTGAGAATTCTGACACATTTCAAATGAATGAATTTGCGTTTCTCTCTTGTGTGAATCATGCATGTGACACCGTTGCCCCTTTAAGAGGGTGGTGTCTGATGGCCATGTGATTGGACTGGACCTTGTGGAGCACTGAGGTGGAAGCTGAGCCAATCGAGCGCACTTATCCCGTCTAGGAGAGGATCCTCAGCTGGAGCTGGGGGGGGGAGAGCTCTGCAGCCACATGATTTCTTCTGCTTGATATTTTTTATTGGAAATACCTGTTTATTGTTGACAATAAATCCTTGATTATTTTCAACAATTTATTACAATGTCTCACTCACTGCTGGCAAAAATTAGATTGGTCAGAAACGGGGCAAGACTTGTGCACCTGGTTTACACACACCTTCTTTAAAGGGCTGGTACAGTGAGATTTGAACCCACATCCTCAAGGACCTCCACTGACATCAGCATTAGGCCCCTTTCTTCCCTATCAACACAGAAATACGCCAGGCACTTACGGAGAGTTGTGTATTGCTGTGAGCCAGCGTGGTTGTTTATAATGACTGGTTGTGAGGCACTCACCTGGCTGGGCACGGATCCATGTTACACTCCTGAAGTTTGGGTTTGGGTTTGATGTTTTCTGGGTAGTAATGACAGTATTGATCCAACACCACACGCCCACTTCGCAGGTCATAACATTCAGCAGATGTCAGTTGGTATCCTGGCAACAAACAGGCAGTAAGAAAAATACAATCTACCAACTAAGATTATAAAGTTAATTTTTTCTCTTCAATTAAATCCACCTCTTTTGGAGAGAAGTTGGTTATAAAAATGCAGGTACATAAACAGATGCTGTTAGACCTGCTGAGTTTTTCCCACATTTTCTGTATTTATAAAATAAAAGAAGTACTTTGCTTTAATTTAACTGTTCTGGAACAGTTTGTCTTGGGATGTGGCTATTTATGAAGCACAGATCCTCAGTACAACAGCTGGGACAGTGTCAGGTCCCATAAGCTTTGCAATGAGCAGTACCTTCAGCTATTTCTTGATGCCATGAAGAGTGAACTAGATTGCCTGAAGACTGGATCTGGAATGCTGGGGTCTACTGAGGAGACCAAGAAGGAATATTCATTCAGCACTTTAGATTAAAAATGGTTACAAATACTTCAAACCTATCTCCAGCCCTCAACTGCTGGGATCCATCATTACTGACAATGTAGATGTACATGAAACCTCCTCTGGTTAAATTTCAGGGAGGTCTTGCTGCAACTGTACAAGGTACTGGTGAGGCCGCAGCTGGAGTACTGTGTGCAGTTTTGGGCCCCTTATTTGCATAAGGATATATTGGCCCTGGGGGGAGTACAGAGAAGGTTCACCAGGCTGATACCAGAGATGAGGGGTTTAGTTTATGAGGAGAGATTAAATAGACTGGGTCTGTACTCGTTAAGAGTTTAGAAGGATGAGGGGGGATCTTATAGAGACATATAAGAAATGAAAGGGATGGATAGGATAGAGGTAGAGAGATTCTTCCCGCTCAGAAAGGACAGCAGGACTAGAGGGCACAGCCTCAAGATAAGGGGCGGGGGGGGGAGCAGTTTAGATCGGAGTTGAGGAGGAACTTCTTCACTCAAAGGATGGTGAATCTCTGGAATTCTCTGCCTGTTGGAGTGGTGGAGGCTGCCTCGCTAAATATATTTAAGTCACGGGTAGATAGACCCGTGATTCTGATAGACAGGGGAATTAAGGGTTATGGGGAGAGGGCGGGAAAGTGGAACTGATCCACTTCAGATCAGCCATGATCTTATTGAATGGCGGGGCAGGCTCAAAGGGCTAGATGGCCTACTCCTGCTCCTATTTCTTATGTTCCAACCATCATTCATCTGGATGTGGAGGATTACAGAGCTTTGATCTGATATGTTGATTGTGGGATCACTGAGCTCTGTCTATGACAGTTACGTGGTCCTGTGTTGTAGTTTCACCAGATTGATACCTCACTTTCAGCTGCTCAGGATATTGCCTTTTTACACTCCTCATTGAATCAGCTTTGATCTCCTGACTCAATCGCAAAGGAGGAAAATGTCAGACCACAGGGTACAGATTGTGGTTAATATTACATTGCTGCTGATGGTCTACAATGCCTTATGTTGTCAGTTTTCAACTGCAATACCTGTTCTGAATCTACCCCATTTTGCACGATGGTTACTCCATACAATGCAGCAAAGGGTATCCTTATTGAGGAGGTCAGGCTTCATCTCCACGCTGGTTGTACACTGGTCACTCTGACCAATACCATTATGGACAGATGCGGCCATGGTGGGTAAGTTGGTTCCACGAGCCCAGTTTGCCAGATGTCCATTAGGATTCCCTTAGCTCAATCACCAATGGTGGTACTATGCCACTCTTGGTAATGGACATTGAAGTTCCAAAACCCAAGTATATTCTGTGCTCTCACTATTCTCAGTATTTCTTGCAACTGGTACACAATGTGGAGGAGACTGATGCATTGGTTTGGTGGGGCAGAGGAGATAGGGGTGGGACAGCAGTGTAACCAGCAGGTTTCCTTGCCTATGTTTGACCTGATCCTGTGATGTTTCATAGGGTTCAGAGTCAATTTTGAGGACTCCCACGGAAGCTCCGTCCTGACCGTGCCACCATCACTGATGGTCAATGGGATTGGACAGATCCCGGGATGGTGATGGAGATGTCTGGAACATTGTCTAAAAGATAAGATTTTGTGAGTAAGATTATGATTGGCTTTTGTTCATCCAGTTTATGAAATTGGCCCTAATCCACTGATGTTAATGAGAGGGCCTCAGTCTGTTTGGGTGAACAGGCCGTTCTACTGGAGGTTCTGAATCTAGTGTCTAGGTCAATGTGGGAGGTTGAAACAAGAAAATGCTCCTTTTTAAATTGAATCCAATTGTCAGTTCGCCTTTTGGCTGGAGGAATGCCAATGTTTCTCCCTCAGCTGTGGAAACTGAGAATTCATCACTTGGGAAATCGTCAGTGTAGCGATGGGTGGCCTTTTGGCTCTGAAACAGTCTATAAAATAATATTCCTGTTATTAATAAAATGATCACAAATTTGATACTTGAAAGAGAAATTGCTAGTAGTCAATCAATGTAATCCTAACAGCACAACGAATATAATGAACAGTAAAATTGGTTCCAACATAATTAATATTTGCCCACTGTACCTTCTCTATAATTAGATCACCCAAGACAGAGTGACAGAGTGGTTTCAGTAAATGAAAATGTAAATGAACATTACCTCCACCACAAGTAACCGAACAAGGGTAGAAATCGGTTTCCCTCCATTGATGTATGATAGGCTGGTAAAAGAAAAACTGGACTATACTTTCTGTATTTCCCATGTATTGTATCTGAAAGACAAAAATAATTACTCTGCTGATACCTGAGAAAAAATGACTTGTTTTCATCTCCTCAATTACAAGGTATAATTACAACATTAAATACCAAAGAATGGAAGATCTAGATATCCCTTAACAAGTCTAACTCCCTCTCTTTTATAGTGTGACTGTGGAGGGGCAAACCTGGACAATGTACCTGCCAATGGAAGCAAATGAAAGCACATCCAACACAGAAAAGCCGAGTTTGTATGTCTAATCATGTACAAAAGCCAGCTGGAAGACTGCATTGTCAGCCTGTAACACAATCGTGTGGTTCAGATAACTTTTTAAATCCTGATATGATCTGGACTCTATAACTGTGTTCCAGTTATTCTATGAATGGTAATAACTTATAATGCTGAACTAGACAAGAATATCCAAGAGATTTTTTAGAAATTTGACAATTCATTCACGTTCCTTGATGCATAAATGCAACCTGTTCCATTTCTGCGCACTTTGAAACATCGCACAAGGCATCTTCTTAAATTTCAGCGATGCTTCTTACGATTTGTAAATAGTTGGCCCTTAGCTCCTAGAATGAACTGCTCCACGCAGTTACACAGCTAGCCTGCTACAATGGGACTCCTACCCTGTGGGCAGCTGACAAATTGTGGGATTATACCTGACTAAGGTGCCCTCTCCTGGAGGCATTTCACCAGACAGGAAGTGAAAGCACAAGCTGAAGACTCGATGGTCTGAATGGGCTCTTTCCAAGCTCTACTATTCGAGGTTTCCATTCACAGCATCCTAGTGGATTTGTACATCAAACTGTGGTAATAATTCATCTCAAAAGAGCACCTTGAAACAGAATATTGGCATCACCGAAGGGGGCCATTCAACCCTGTCAGCCAAAACAGAGCTTCCTAACTTAATCAAACTTTCCAGTTCTTAGTCCGTGACCCTGGACATCACAGCTTTCCATTTGTCTTTGCAAGTACCTGGACTTTGGAAAAAATGTGAACAAGATATGGTTTCTGTGCCAGTAAGGCAGGAAGAGAGAGAGTTCCTTGCGTGGAAATGTCAAGAGGCAGATTGCACAATCTTCACTATTAGACGAGGCTGAAGAAAGAAATTCTAATTACTGCCACCAAAGGTGATAATTCAGAGCTAAACTATGAAATGTGAAAGTCTGCACATTCAATCACTTCTGACTTTGGCAAGTAGTTCTCTTTAAAAACTTTACTCAGCCAGGTGTAATCCTGGCTTCAATAATGAAAATTCAGAAGAGTAATATATATGGAACATAAGGACATAAGAAATAGGAGCAGGAGTAGGCCAACTAGCCCTTCGAGCCTTCCCCGCCATTCAAATAAGATCATGGCTGATCTGAAGTGGATCAGTTCCACTTTCCCGCTGTCTCCCCATAACCCTTAATTCCCCTGTCTATCAGAAACCTATCTACCCGTGACTTAAAAATATTTAGTGAGGCAGCCTCCACCACTTCAATGGGCAGAGAATTCCAGAGATTCACCACCCTTTGAGTGAAGAAGTTCCTCAACTCTGATCTAAACTGCACCCCCCCCCCCCATCTTGAGGCTGTGCCCTCTCGTCCTGCTGTCTTTTCTAAGCGGGAAGAATCTCTCTACCTCTACCCGATCCATTCCCTTCATTATCTTATACGTCTCTATAAGATCCCCCCTCATCCTTCTAAACTCCAACGAGTACAGACCCCATCTATTTAGTCTCTCTTCATAGTCCAACCCCCTCATCTCCGAATATATGTGATCTGTATTATCCTATCATTCATTCCCCCATTCTCCTCCACTCATTTTCAACAGGAATTTAGCATAAATTTTGAAGGGTACAACTCTGTCACATCTAACTCATCCCCATACTATGATCCCCCTCCCCCCAAACCCCACTCTCACCCTAGAAACAGCCATAACTATAACCTAAAGGTGAGGCAGAATTTACAGCTTCTAATGTTTCGCTGAAGTAAACTTCTGAACCTCAGGAAAATAATTTAACAAATAAAATGACAAAACTGAACTGGCACATTTTTGAAATGAGAACTTAGATCTCCATTGACTTTGTATCGAGTTTCTTGTTAATTGTTTAAAATTAAAGAAGGAACAGATAATGTGATCAAACGCCACAAGTAGGAATGAAATATTTTGTAATATTAGAATATTAATTAGTAATATTAGAATATTAATATTAACTGTGATTAGAATTAATAATGATTAACCTTTACAGTGAAATCTGCACTAAGGGGACCCTTTGCTCTCAGTATTTCTTTCTCTGGAAATTTCTGGAACTCGACGCTGCTATTTCCAATGCTGAAGATTCCAGAAGAACTCAGGCTGTTTTCTTCTTTCTGACCCAACAGAGTCTTTGTTTCCAAATCTTGAAAATACAATGGAAATGATTTAAGGCAGATTTCAGATTCACTTTCTGTGCTATAAAAGCTGAAATTGACCACACTTCTCCTGCAGTAAGCAGAAAGATATTGAAATGATTATTATTGTGAAACATAAAAACTTCCATTCCCATCTGTTGTGCCTTTTGTTTCATGACAGCTTCGTTATTTCATCTCTCCCAACACAGACCTTAGAGCTTGTTCTTTCTCCTCTATTACCCCCTCACCCCAGCTGAAAACCCATCACATTTCCCCTTTCCATCAGTTTAAAAGAAGAAACAGGGCTCAAAACATTAACTCTGTTTCTCTCTCCACAGACGCTTCCCGACCTGCTGCATTTTTCCAAATTTTATGTTCATATTTCAGAATCCAGCATCTGCAGGATTTTGCTTTTATTAAAGACTCCCTGCTGTTTGTATACTTGTTGAGCTACGATGGCTTTTATTGCTGAACAGCCAACAAATGGATTCTACTGACACTGGGTATCAGATATCCTCTCTAAGGAAGAGTCATATGGGACACAAAACTGTTCCTCTCTCCACAGATGCTGCCAAATCTGAAGAGTCTATTCAGCATCTTTTGTTTTATATCAGATATTGAACAGTTTTTTGTAGGGAACCAAACAGTGGCACAGGATAGAAAAGGTCTCTTTCTTTTTGTGGTTATCTCTGTGAGTTTCAGTCCTAAAATTAAATTTATATTCCTTTTCCAGAAGGTGACTGCATTTGTATCACAAGACAGTGAATTTTTAGTCCAATATGTTCCTGTTGTGTTTGTAGTTGGTAAGGTTACATCATGCTTATTCTAGGTCAACTTTACACCTGACTGAATTTCAATGGAGACCAAGAGTAAAATAACACCAAAAGGTGCTGTGGAGGTTAGACTATTTCATCTTTCCCAGCATTAACGAATGTCCTCTATTAAAATGATAAGCCCACTGTCCTCCCATCATGTCCATTGTCTCAGCTCTTGCTCGATTATAGAACTTCTGCCTCAATCAGAAGCTTACAGGTTCAAATCCCATTCCAGGACTTGAACATTAATTCACAGCTGACACTCTTGTGCCGTATTCAGGGAGTACTGTACTTTTGAAGGAGTCAAGGTCTTTTCAGTGAGACCTTAAACTGAGGCTTCATCACTAGATGCAGGTTGTCCAAGAAGAGCAGAAAAGTTATATTTGTCCCTTAATCAACATCACAAACATGGAATATGTGGCCATTATCATCTTGTTGCATGTGGAAGCTTACTGGCTGCTTTGTTTCCTAGATTACAACAGAGACAAAACTTCAACAATATTTCATTGGCTATAAAGTGCCTTGATCATCCAATGGTCAAGAAGGGTGCTGTAGAAATGTAAGTTTTTATTGTCTCTTTATTGGCTAAATTTAATTTGGTGGATGCCAAAAGTAGGATTGATCAGTTAAGGAGGCTTTGCCCATTCCATATTTCCTTAAAGTTTGAATGGAACAAAACTTTCAATTTCCTTCAAAACAAAATACTGCAGATGCTGGAATCTGAAACAAAAATAGAAAATGCTGGAAAATCTCAGCATGTTTGACAGCACCTGTGGAGACAGAATAGACCCAACATTTTGAGCCTAGATGACCCTTTGTCAGGGTTTATCAGGTCAGGGTTGTGAAGGGTCATCTAGACTCGAAACATTGGCTCTATTCTCTCTCCACAGATGCCATCAGACCTGATGAGATTTTCCAGCATTTTCTGTTTGTTTCAGATTCCTTGTAACTTTTAATTCAGTGATACAAAATGGATGGAAACTATAAAAACTGAATAATATTTTTCAGTTTTCAGAAATTCATGCTAAATTCCTCAACAAAGATATCTCCTTTATTAACGTTTTCTGCTAAATGTTTAAACAGACTGTGGGGCTGTTGAATGACCCATCACGATAGGGTATTCCCAAATCTACTCTTCAAAAGAAGATGAAACAATTTCAAGTACTTCCTCCACACACTGAAGACGATATGAGGAAAATTCATTTGTTTGTGTCATTTGTAAGAGCGCTGGAGGGCAGATGGGCAAGTTTCTTTAACTTTGACAGGCAGGGTTCTGCTGACATCCCCATAATTACTTTTAAAGAGATAGTCACAAACCAGTGAGAATCCAGATATTTTGGTGGAATTTGATCAAATGTCTAATTCTTTATGTGAGGGGGACTCGAAGTTGTGTCTAGTTTTGAAAACTCACTGGAAGAAAATACATCCTAGATGTGTATTATTTTTTAAAAGAACCAGGAGCACAAATACTTCACATTGAATTTACTATCCAATCCGTTTAGACTGACCCTGAGGAGTGTTTATCTGTTTTCAACGTCAATCAACATTAACCTATTACCGTCATGAACACATCACAAGCCGTAAAACATGATTGTGATATACAACAGATGGTATCCATGATTACCACAGGTGGAAGGTTATTGCTAACTGTTGTTAAATACTTTTCATGGCATCTTTAAGGCTGATCTCAAAAAACCCAGCAAGAAGCAGCAGAATTAAAGGGTTTCAGTCGTAAAGTTGAGGCATACTTACACAGATGGTCTGGGCCTTTGAGTACAATTCGGACATGCCGACTACCATATGGAACAGCAATGACTGTGTCTTCCACTGGGAAAAGAAATGTGAAGAATGAGACATTTTCATGGAAAAAGAATCTGGGAAAAAAGTTTCTGACGTGTGTTACAATGATGGACACCTTTTAAAAAATCTCTTTTCCACTTTACAAAGGTTATAGCGGAATACTCAGATTACTGGGTGACGTTATCAGTCTCAGCAGATATATAGAAATGCTTCATTATCCCTCCTTTGTTAATGCTCTGCCAAATATTAAAACAAATTAAATGAAACCCTCTGGAGGCTCTGTTTATTAAACACATGCTGATTACTGACTGACTTCAATCCAACAATGCAAATCACATTAACCACACTCACTGCACTCATAGGCAGGCGAGATCTTGTTTGCCGATTTTCTCTGCCTCTTGCTGGCGGCGTGAGGAGATTCCTGCTCTGGGAGTATCCCCGTTTTAATAAATTTCACCAGATTTAAATATGATTTAAGGGCTTGCGAGCCACATGTTCCCCCTCACTAAATATTCATACCTCGCCAATGATGTCGTGTTGGCAAGGTTCACAACAGCTGTTTAAAAACATGAATCAGTGGAGCGGAACTCGCCTGGGGCACTAAGGTAAGTATTGCCCCCAGGGGGAGAGGGATATGCCTGGGCACTGCCCCTGGCACAGGCTGCCAAAGTCACTCTGGCCCAGTCCGACCAGTCTGAATGCATAATCTATACCCCAAAGCTGTGTTTTACTGGTCAGAGTGGCTGAAGATTTGGGTTAAAAGTTCAGCTGTGAACCTGGAGAGATACAGTCTGGCTTTCAGTCAGAGCCGACACACTGACAAATGATGGGGAAATTCTGCCCAGAGAGAGGAAACAGAGAGAAATGACATCACCAACATCAGTAGATTTACATTCCAGCATTTTAAATGAAATGCATTGGAATTTACTGATTTTTGATGAAGTTTTACACAAATATGTCAGAATGATGAGGAGACAGTGTAGAAAACCTGATTCAAACCACAAATGTAGAACTGAGACAAACAATTTATATTTTTACTGATTTTTCTATTGATGTAAACACCCATTGTTTTGAATCATTTACAAGTTTCCAGTATTTCTGAATGATTATTTTGTCAGATTGCTTTATTCCGACAATGTCCATTTACTCAAAAAAAAAAGCCACATTTTCAGTTTTATAGAACTGTAAAAATATACTGTGTATTTGCTTTAGTTAGAAACAGGAAGTAGAACAGGAGGAGGCCATTTGGCCCACCCAGTCTGCTCCATTATTCAATATAATCCTGGCTTATCTTGGGTTTCAACTCTACTTTCACACCTGTTCCCCATATCTATTCCTGCCCTAAATATATTCAGCAATGGAGCTCCACAAACCTCTGGGATAAAGAATTCCAAAGGTTCACAACCCTTTGAAAAAGAAACCTATCCTCATCTCAGTCCTAACTGACTGACCCCTTATCCTGAGACTGTGTCTGCCTGGTGTTCTAGATTCCTTGACAAGGGGAAACAATCCTCAGGGTAAAATTCACCCATCTGGGATCAAGTCCATTGGGGAGTAACAGGAATGGGGAGTGTTCCCACTACAGACACTGGCGGGAAATTACACCACATCTTCTGGCATGGACCTCATTAATTATACATCTAGGAGTTTAGCACCATATTTCATGGAGGAGCGGGCCTGATGGCGTACATCCCCCACCATCGTGCCTGGGTGCAATATTGAAAAGGTGCCCAACATCACTGAGAAAAGATGATGATTCTCTTGAAAAAGAAGGTGGATCTCCAAGAACATTCTGAGGTTGGAAGTTGGACCTCCTCTAAAACACTGAATCTGGAAGATCCACCTGTAGATACTCTCCCCACCCAGTGCTGTGTTGTTCTCGGGTCTAGGGTGCTGGTAGCCTCCATCCTGAACTCCAGAGGCAGCCCCAGGTATCATTCTAATGAGTCCCGACTTCTAGATGCCAGGTTGTTCGAGATGTGATCTGGTTCTCAGATGTGCATCAGAGGATTGAGCTTGGATGGAAGATTTCTATCAGCCTTCATCTACATCCCATTAATGGGATGCTAATCAGTTTCACACCAGTCTCCAGCAATTCAGCAGATCCTCTGATCTGCCAAGAAAGGCATCAGTGGAAGATCCCTCAGGAAATTCACATCTGGTGTAAAACTGATTTCTGGACTCCCCCCATCCCCTTACACCTGCTCACCAATGAACCCATGGCAAGGCCAGGGGAAATTCTACCCTCAGCACCTATCCTGCTGAGTCCTTTCTGAATCTTAAATGTTCAACAAGGTCGCTGCTCATTCTTTTAAACTTCATTGACCAGAGGCCCAAATTACTCCTCCCTTCATCCCAAGAACCAATCTATAGGAATATGGGAATTAGGAGCAGAAATACACAATTCAGCCCTTCGAACCTGCTCTGCCATTCAATCTGATCATGGCTGATCTCTCCCTGGTCTCAAATCCACTTCCCCACCTGTTCTTTTTGAAATCAGAAATATATCCGTCTCCCTCTTGAAGCCTTTCAATGATTCAGACTCCACTGTGCTATGTACAAATTCCCCAGCCCCAGTGAGAAGTAGTTCCCCCTCATCTCAGTGTTAAATCTACCGCCTCTCAACTTATACCTGTGACCTCTCATTTCAGATTGCCCCATAAGAGGAAACATTTGGTCCACATTTACTTTATCAGTTCCTTTCAGTATTTTATATCCCTCGATCAGATCCCCTCTCACCCTTCTAAACTCCAGCTAGTACAAGCCCAAACTGTTTAATCTCTCCTCATACGTCAACCCTTTCACCCCAGAATCAATCTGGTGAGCCTTCTCTGAATTGCCTCCAAAGCCACCACATCTTTCCTCCTTCCATGTGGGCAGCACGGTGGCACAGTGGTTAGCACTACTGCTTCACAGCTCCAGGGACCTGGGTTCAATTCTCGGCTTGGGTCGCTGTCTGTGTGGAGTTTGCACATTCTCCCCGTGTCTGTGTGGGTTTCCTCCGGGTGATCCGGTTTCCTCCCACAGTCCAAAGATGTGCGAGTTCAATTGATTGGCCTGGCGAAAATTGCCCCTTAGTGTCCTGAGATGTGTAGGTTAGAGGGATTAGTGGGTAACATATGTAGGAATATGGGGGTAGGGCCTAGGTGGGATTGTAGTTGGTGCAGACTCGATGGGCTGAATGGCCTCTTTCTATACTGTAGGGTTTCTATGATTTCTAAATAAGGAGAACAGAACCGGACACAATACTCCAGATGTGGTCTCACCTGTACAAAGGTCTAGCAGACCTTTGCTGTACTGCTCCTGACGCATGAATGATCTGGATTTTAAACTTGTTGTGAAATACAGTATTCAATTGAAGAGATATTAGCCTCTCCTAGTACTTTCCCAAGGAATCAAGTCAAGTTTTCAAGCCGCTCTGTATTTACAAATCTTTTAATAGCCGTTTAAAGTTGTACTAGCGTAAGGATTCACTGGCAATAATAAATTCTGACAAATTCCATAATATAGGAATTCTTTTCCACATATCGATATTCCAGTACTTTTAAACAGTTATCAGTGTTTAAAAGTATTTGGTGCTAGGTCAACAGTTTGTTTGAAGCACTGGTTCAGACTGCGAGCTCAGTGTGGTTTCAGGATTAGAACACAGTGGCTGGATCCTCTCAGAGAGGTTCAGCAAGACAGAGTCCAGAATCTATCTCTCTACGGTTGAATTGTCCTCTCCATTGGGTTGGAAACACCGCGTGGTATACAGAGACACAGGTTCAATATGCCAATGAACTGACATTACTCCTGCCCCTTAAACCCTCGAAACTCATTCAGCCAGAGACAAGGAAGAAATTCAGTATTTGATCTGTTCATCCTTTCCTTGAAACACATTCTCCCGTTACTGTACAGCTGCTGTTTGTTGTCCCTATGCTTTCCCAGTGATCACTCATTGTGCCTGAATGTGCCCAGTGCCATAGAGAAATCTACACAAAGGAGTTTCCTATCCCCTCAATGCTGACATTCGTGGTGCATCTTCCAGTTCAAACATCAGTAAACGAATTTCCTGAGACATTGGAACTGGTTCTGGGGGAGGTGGGGACCAATACAAAACAGATGGTCTGCATCTGGGCAGGACTGGAACTAATGTCCCAGGGGGAGAGTTTGCTTGTGCTGTTGGGGAGGGTTTAAACTAATGTGGCAGGGCGATGGGAATCAATGCAGGAAATCAGAGGAAAGTAAAGTGGGGACAGAAACTAAAGGCAGAAGGGAGAAAGGGGAAGGCAGAGAAACCAAAGACAAAAATCAAAAAAGGGCCAGAGTACAGAGACTGTGGAGAACTCAGTGAATGGATCCAGTAAGGCTCAGAGAAATAAAACACAAGGGAAGTGTACAAAACAGGACAGGACAGATGGTCTGAGGTGTGTTTCCTTTAATGCAAGGAGTATAACAGGTAAGGCAGATGAACTTATAGCTTGGATTACTACATGGAACTATGATGTTGTGGCAATTACCACAACTCAAAAAAGGGCCAGGACTGGCAACTTATCATTCAGGATTTAGATGCTTCAAGTGAGATAGAGAGGGTGACAAAGGTGGTGGGGCTGTTGTTTTACTGACCAGCAAGAATGTCACAGCTAAATGGAAGGAGGACACCTTGGTGGGATCATGCAGTGACTCCATATGGGTAGAACTCAGGGACAGCAGTGGTGCAATCACATTTTTGGAATTGTGCTATAGACCTCTCAACAGCCCACCAGACTATCCACCCTATCCAAGCTTGTCATAATCCTGTAAACCTCAATCTGATCCCCCCTCATCCTCCGAGGCACCAATGAAAACAATTCATGGTTATTCAATTTGAAAGGTCTACTGCAGAAAGAAATGGTAGAGCCTTCAGAAATATTAGCATACAGAGGGATCTAGGCGTACAGATTCACAGTTCTCTGAAGGTGGTCAAGAAGGCGTGTGGCACGCTGGCCTTCATCAGTCAGGACACTGAGTGTCGGAATTGGAAAATCATGTTGCAGCTGTATAAGACTTTGGTCATGCCCCATTTGGAGTATTGTGTACAATTCTGATTGGCTCACTAACGGAAGGATGTTGATGCATTGGAAAGGGTGCAGAAGAGATTTACCAGGATGCTGCCTGGTTTGGAGGATACGGACGATGAAGAAAGGTTGAACAAACTTGGATTGTTTTCATTGGAGTGTCAGAGGATGAGGGGGGACCTGATCGAGGTGTACAAGATTATGACGGGCTTGGATAGAGTGGATAGTCAGAGACTTTTTCTCAGAGTCAAAGGGTCAATTACTTGGGGGTATGGGCTGACAGTGAGCAGGGAAAAGTTTAAAAGAGATGTAAGGGGCAACTTTTTCATACGGAGAATAGTGAATGCCTGGAATGTGCTGCTGGTCTTTAGATACATGAATAGGCAGGGAATAGAGGGATATGGACCACATAGAGGTGAGGAAATATTAGATTAGAGAGACATCTGGGTTAGCACAGACTTCATGGGCCGAAGGACCTGTTCCTGTGTCGTACAGTTCTTTGTCCTGAATTTCTTTCAAACACATTGGCCGATTGTAGTGTCTCAGGTTAGATCAGCAAATTCAACATGAATGAGTTGTCAAATCTGGGAGTGTGTGCTTTGTTTGATTTAGTGTCACACTGGGAAATGCAATTACTATTTAACAACTGGAGCATCAACGTCCAACTCAACAGAAAGGATGTCATTTCCTCAACCTTTGTGAGCTTAACTTGCAAAATTTAAAATTCTCAGCCTTGTTTGTAAAACCACTTCCTGAGCTTGCCTTTCCTCACTCTGTAATCTCCTTCAGCTGGGGAACACACAGATATATCTGTACTCCTGTGTTTTGGTTCTCTTGAGAATCCTGATTTTAATCATTTCACTACATGGTGACTATGTCTTCAGTCGTCTCAGCACAAAACTTGAGAATTTCCTCCCTGACAACTCCATCCTTGGTTTTTCTTATTTCAACAGCTCCTTAAATCCTCTCTTTTTGAACACACTTTGGTGGCTTGGGGTCAAATTTTGCTTCATTGTGTTCCTGTGAAGTTTGTTGGGATGTTTTATGACATTAAAATCACTGTACAACTATAAGCTGATTCTTACAGTTTAAATTGAAATCAGTTAAATTAGATAAATACCCAGAACTAACTGGCAAGAATATGGGATGTACATCATGGAAAAATTGTCTATTTTTTATCTGATTGAATGTGAACATTTGATTTGGTTTCTTGCATTCATATTGTTTTCCTTTGGCATCAAGTATCTGCAGGTAAAAACACTCATTTTATGCTTTTTCTATGATTCAGAATTTAACGACTTCAATATGTCATTCTAAACTAAGTATCAGGTGATCAAAACCACATCTATGTTCTACAGAGTTGAAACAACCACCAAGTTAAGTTACAATTGTATAAAATGCAGATGGTATTCTTGGCAAGTTTTCAGTTTGTCATAGTTGATCCATCAACACAAACAACAAAAGAGAATGGTGGAAAGTGGCAGGAAATCAGCCACTCTACACAACATATCAATTGCAGAATCATCAGTGGAAAGCTCGGTCTTTATCGCTCTCCTGTCATTGTCTCAACATCAAGTTGTGATTGATGCAAAATCAGAACTTTAACTTTCTGACGAAAGAGCCATGGGAAATACCTTTGCTGAATCTTGAAAGCATTGCTTGTAAGGCCTTCTTTGCCAACAGATTCCAGGTGGAGTGATAAGCTGCATTGAAGATCATCCTGGACACATCTCCCTCATGATGGAACAACGCGAACATCAGCATTGCTGCTCCTCTCATTGCACACGAACACTTCCAGACGGCAGAGATGGAGAAACAGCACGCTCACATTGCCCTGTGTCTTGAAGGATGAGCATGCTCTGGGGCCATGTGTCCATGCTGAGAGGCGGTGCCACCAAAGTTAAGGTTGTTGGAGTGAAATCAAAGTAAAGGACACAAAATAGTTACCTGGCACACAGAATGGACTCTGGGGAGGGACATTCAGGTGCACTGACTTTGGGCACAGACAGTTACACAAAGAGTTAAAACCTGTAGTGTTTAAATTACTGCAGGAAACAAGTCAGACCTTGAGGCACCTTAAACTTGAGATAAAAGCAGACCCAGAACAACGAGTTTGATAATGAGGTCAGCCATTGATGGAGGGGACATAAATGTATAAACGTATATAACAAGATCAGCCATTATAGAGGACATAACTGCATAAATGTATCTACCCTATGTACAATGATGTGATAACTGTCAATGTCTGTACTTGTCTGTGTATAACAATGTGTTAACTGTCGATATCCGTACTGTCTACTCAACTTGTAACGATGTGCTAATGGCTAAATGCCTGTACTGTTTATTATCTAAAAAGTATAAAAGCTGCTCAACAATCATTGTGTAGTTGAGAAGGTGACTGCCTGTACTGCAGAGTGCCAGCACTTCTCCCAAAGCTTTATCTGAATAAAACTGTTTGTTGAACCTCCAAATCTGACTCTGAAGTGGTGAATTTCCCACAACAGAGATGCTGCTTCTTCACATGTCCATGCAGCATCCCAGCCCAAGAGCACCTGACAAGACACAGGGGTGGCTGTACAATCCTCAGCAGATGAGTGACTGCATGTTTTCAATCTGGCAAAGCACTCAAGGAGTTCCATCAAAACTATGTACTGTGTGTCACATTTATGGTGACACATTTGGGACGAGGGAGCTGATGAAACAGTGCTGCTGTGACTGTAGATGACTAGATTTAGAGATGATTTAGTTGGCTCTGATAAACTCCCCACAATGACATTGACATCAGGAGCTGGATGTGTCCTAATGTGGGGGCACAGTCCTCAGCACAATGAGGTCAGACACTCAGTTACCAGACACTGAAATGCCATCTCTTAGACAGGACTAATGTGACCTGAGGGTCAGCCCTGTTCCATGCCAGGTTCAAGACGTTTATAAGATGTTGAGAGGAATAGATAGGGTGGATTCTCGGGGCTATTTCCCAGGGCTGAAATGGTCACTACGAGAGGACACAGGTTTAAGGTGCTGGGGAGCAGGTACAGAGGAGATGTCAGAGGTAAGTTTTTCACTCAGAGGGTGGTGAGTGAGTGGAATCGGCTGCCGTCGGTGGTGGTGGAGGTGAACTCATTGGGGTCTTTTAAAAGACTTCTGGATGAGTACATGGGATTTAATGGGATTGAGGGTTAATAGATAGGCCTGGTAGGTAGGGATATGATCGGCACAACTTGTGGGCCGAAGGGCCTGTTTGTGCTGTAGTGTTCTATGTTCTATGATCAGACAACATGAGGCATTCAAGCACACATCATTGCTAATGAGGAGCCCTGTTCTATTCCATCACAATCTCACCTCAACCCATTGCTTCTTCCCCATTCAAACAACAATGTGAGATTTGAGAGATTGCTGCAATCACCATTTGCAATTAGCATCAGAGAGCTCAGTGAGTGTCAAGGCAATGCGAATCACAGCCGACCAGCTTACTGAACAGACTCTGCAGTCATCACAACAACTGGGTGAGAAACCCTAAAGATTGAAGGTCGCATGTCATTAAAACCCAATCAATCATTAATGATGGGAGGATCTCCATTCCTTTCCAGAATTATTGTCATCATATTGTCAACATTCTGGGTTGTTCTCCACAGCTCTCACTGACATAATTCCGAGCAAAACTTCACCACATACATCCCTTCCTGCTCTCTGTCCCACCACCACACCCTCACGACCTGCCTGCACTTCTCAGTAATCAATAGCAAAATCCTGTCTTCATGCTCAGTATTCTCTTGTTTTTTATTCATTGATGGGATGCTGGCATTGCTCACCATTTACTGTCCATACCTAATTGCCCACGAGAAGGTGGTAGTGAGCTGCCTTCCTGAACCACTGTAACCACTGTGCTCTCGGCGCACCCACAGTGCTGTTAGGGAGGGAATTCCAGGATTTTGACCCAGTGACAGTGAAGAAACAGCAATATATTTCAAGGTCAGGATGTTAAGGGACTTGGAGGGAGATGTGCAGGTGACATCTTCAACTCTTCCATCTTACTGTGCTTTCTCTTGCTTTAGGTTCTGGTGGAACTTTTAACCATTTGCTCACATACGCTAGAATTCATTCATTAAACCTCTTTTCCTTTGTTACATTTCCCTCTACCTTCAAAAACCTTTTAAAATCTGCCTTTGTATTTGCAATCATTCTCTAAATCTTCCTTTCTGATATTAATCTTAGCTCAGAGGGTAGCCCTCTCATCTCTGGGCCAGAAGATCACGAGTTCAAGTCTCACTCTAGAGACCTGGGCACATTGTCTAGTCTGGGATGACAGTGAAGCACTGAGGTCATGCGGCACTGGCAGAGATGCCACATGAGATGTTGATGAATAGGAAATAACTCGTCCAAGAGCAGAGAGGAGTTCCCCTTAGTGTGCTGGGCAATATTTATCACTCAGTCAACATATTTAAAACAGCTTGTCTGCTCACTTAACCATAGATCAAAAGTCATTATCTTAGAACATGCTAACATTCTGTTTTAAAAGGTGTGGTATCAACAGAATTTCTTTCTTTTGCTTGGTTTTGATGAGAATTGTGATTAGATGAGAAGATCCCTTGTCATGCCTCAACAGAGTACTTAACCCTGCTGGTGTTGACTGGGATAGTTCCTCCTGTAGGCCTTATTCCTTCTAAAAGTGAGGAGTGTTGGGAGGTTCATGCTTTGCACCGGCTTCAAGTCATGTGTTGGAAGGCAGCTGACTGGAATTTAATGAGGAATTTCCACCTCACACTGGAACAGTTAATATCAATCACACAACGCCACAGCTAAAATCCCACTTATTTTTACTCATCAGGTGTTACTCATTAAAAGTTGAAAAATAACTTTGCGAAAACACAGACATTAATAAACAACTGAAATCAGTTCCATTGGAAACAATAACACTGGAACACTGTCCAGCCAAAGCTTGTAACAATCATTGAATCTCTCTTCCAATGATATAACTAGTTTAATTCCTGCCATTATTCTCTAAGATGAGGGGTCCAAATGACTCTGTGAATGGAAGGATTTTGTTACTGACGGAACACATCCCTGCCCAATGTTAGTTCACGTGTTTCCTCCCAATTTGAATCTTATTTGAATTATAGAGGTCTATAAAATAATGAGGAACATAAACAAGGTAGATAGTCAATATCTTTTCCCAAAGGTAGAGGAGTCTAAAACTAGAGGGTATAGGTTTAAGGTGAGAGGGAAGAAATCCAAAATGTCCAGAGGGGCCATATTTTCACCCAGAGGGTGGTGAGTGCCTGGAACAAGCTGCCAGAGGTAGTAGTAGAGGTGGGTACAATTTTATCTTTTAAAAAGCATTTAGAAAGTTACGTGGGTACGATGGGTATAGAGGGATGTGGGGCAAATGCGAGCAATTGGGATTAGCTTAGGGGTTTTATAAAAAATAAGGGTGACATGGACAAGTTGGGCAGAAGGGCCTGTTTCCATGCTGTGAACCTCTCTGACTCTATGATTCTACAAGTAGAAAGATTTTTGACCCAGAATTAAGGAATTTCTTAAATTTCTTTAATCAACCTGTGGAATCTGATTTTTAAAATATTTGAAAGGGTTTTAGAGTTTGCATCAATTGTAAAGGGATCAATTATAATTTTCTTGTAGAAATATAGTCCATGTGACCTGGTGACCGTTAACCCAAAAGCAATACCAACAGCAAGTTATGATACTTATACAGTGTGGCTGGCTGACACAAAGGAAAGCTCAAAGCAGAGGAGCTGGAAGGTAAAAGCAATCAGCACATGCAGACACAAAGAGAAAGGAGACAGGAATACAAAACAGGAACAAATTCTTCCCTTTATTCTTTCAAGGGATGTGAGTGTCACTGTCTGGGCCACAGATCCCTAATTACTGTTGAACCGAATGGTTTACTTGGCCTTTCAGAGGATGCTAAGTGTCAACCACATTGCTGTGGGTCTGGAGTCAAATGTGGGTCAGACCATGTAAGAATGGTAGATTTCCTTCCCCAAAGGACACTAGTAAACAAGATGGATCTTTATGAAAATCAATGGTTTCATGGCCACCATTACAGAGACTAGCTTTCAATTCCAGATTTAATAAGTACAATATAATTCTAACAGCTGCTCTGGTGGAATTTAAACACTTGTCCACAGCGCATTTAATGTGGGCCTCTGGATTACTAATCTAGTGACATTACTGCTGTTCTGCCATCTCCTCTTGTGAGGAGAAACAGTGAATCACTCTCAGGAAGAGATCAAATTTTCTATTTGGCAGAAAAGGAGACAGGAGTTCTTGGAGATACTGTGTGAGCTGGCTAAAAAGGTCTAAAACCTGGAAAGCTGTGGGAATAGTTCAGAGAAGAGAAAGAGGTGGCCAGTTTCCCTCTCCTCCAGTGGATCCACTCCCCCCAGACGGATCCCCGCCCCCCCAAGGTACAGCCCTTCCCCCAGGTGAATCCTCTTTTCCCAGGTGGATCCCCTTCCCCCAGGCAGATCCCCTCCCCGCCTGGCGGATCCCCTCCCCCCGATGGATCCCCTTCCCCAGGTGGATCCTCTCCCCCAGGCAGATCCCCATCCCCAGGCGGATCCTCTTCTCCCCAGGCTGATCCCCTTCTTCCAGGTGGATCCCTCCCCTCCCCCAGGAAGATCCCATGATGGACGCTTGGCCTGAAATCCCGCAATAGGCCAACGGGAAAGCCCACTTCCTGTGGTTTCCTGATTGATGTGCATGCTATTGGACAGAAGCTGAAAATACTATTGGGCTTAGCTGCAATACTGGCCAAGGAAAAGAAGTTATTAATACTCATTCATGAAGAATAACCAAGAATCCTGAGGATTGTCAACATTCATGGAATTCTCAAAACTCAATGGTTTCAGTGGCACAGTGGTTAGAACTGCTGCTTCACAGCGTCAGGGACCCAGGTTCAATTCTGGCCTTGGGCCACTGCCAGTGTGGAATCTACATGTTCTCCCCATGTCTGTGTGGGTTTCCTCCAGGTGCTCTGGTTTCCTCTCACATTCCAAAGGTGTGCATGTTGGGTGGATTAGCCGTGGGAAATGTGTGTGGTTACAGAGGAGAAGGCCAGGATTGGATAATCTGTCAAAGAATCAGTGCAGATTTGATAGGTCAAATGGCCTCTTCTGCACTCTGGGGTTCTACATAAATACAAAGATAAAGGGATGATTCCCAACATCGGGGAGAGGTGGACTGGAATTTCTAAAGCATTTTCAGTATAATATGTATTTCAGGATTCTAAATTCTTTGAGATTTATTTTCCGTTGATAAATGACTATCAATGAAAAGTAATTCAACTGAAGTCACTTAGTCTAAATGGAATCTAAGCAAAGGATCAGCTCTGGTGTCAGAATCTGATGCTAAAACTTAGAAATAAGTTTGCTGTTAAATTACTCTGTGGTTGAATGGATAGCAGCTGGACACAGATCAGGGAACAGTGTGCGTCTGTGTGGAGGCCTGACGTCAGTAACTTACTCAACATTCCCTTAGGAGTACGAGGCGTCTTACACCATGAACACAAACGCTTCTGGGTGATCTTCCATGTGAAGGAATGTCAGATACTTACCCATCCCTGTTGAGATCTCTGGCTTGAAATTTGAGAGCGCACTTCCCTTATAGTACTGTTTCTGGAGTGGATTGGATTTAAACTCTTGCTTAATGAGTATTAGTCGTACCTCAGTGACAGAAGCTCATTGATTGAGACTTTACCCATTTAACCCAGGCTCTATCTTGATGGTTCTGCATTGCTAAATTGATGGCCTACCCCATCTCCTCAGGTGATATAAAAATCCAATGAAATTTACAAAAAATAGCAAAGAAATTCTCCCCTGTGTCCTGGCTAAAGTTATCCTTTAACTAATACCATAAAACTATTCCTTTGATCAATTGTTTCTCCTGGAGCCACGCTTTGTTTGCATTGACTGTTACATTTGTTAATATAACTGTGACCATGTTATTTAATTAACTGGTTGGGGAGCACCTTGTCACAATCTCCAAATAAAACCATACCCCAAGATGAAAACATTACAAACTTGATCTCTGCTAGAAATAGCCATCACCAAGCAACCTCACTCATAGTAGAAATATCCAAAAGTCACTTGAGACTGAGTTCAGTTTCTAGATTGGAGACAGTGGCCTGGATTTACACTGAGCCGGGCTGACTTGGGGTCCTGATCCTGGCATTCCCAACCCCATCCCGAGGCTGTCTGAGTTTGGGCGTGCCTTTAAAAGGGTGTGGACTGGTTTATATTGAAGGTCCATACTCACCATTCTCTACCTGCCAGATCCACTGTGGAGATTGACATGTCATATTTCCGCACAACTTCACAAAGCTGGGCCAGTTTATGAAAGAGTTGTGGTCCACCACCTCGTGAATAGTGAAGCTTAGTCTGCAAGAGGGAACTTGTTTTTTAAATGGTGAGTTTTAAAGATCCTCCTCATGTCCCCTGCCAAGGTAAGGCCCCTCATGGCCTTTATGTTCACTGTGCCAACCTATGTCTCCCATCTCTCCTCCCCACCCCCCCACATGACCCCTTATGCCAAACTGTATCCCCCATCTACCTTTCTTGGTTGTTTATGCCCCCTATGCCAAGCTGTGGAACTCCATCCACCCTCATGGTCCCTCATACCCCATGCCAAGCTATGACACTTCCATGCCCATTTACATGCTATACACTGTATGGAAGCTATCATGAGGCTTCACTAAACTCTTTCTGCTGCTGCTGCCAGGAGGAGATCTGCTGTCAATGGTATGTCACACTCATATGTCTCACATTACCCACTGTAGCTCATCTGCAGCCACACAGTGACGTCCATCATCCAACAACACCAAGTCGACCTCTCTTTCTGTCTCTTTCTACTTTTCCTTCCAGAAGAGATCTTGGTAACTTTACAGCTCTGATCAAATGGTCAAAATACTGACATTTCCTGTTCTGGATGTCACACTTGAGATCTTTTTGCTTTTGCTATTTCAAACACCTCTTCATTTGTCTTGCGGTCTGTATATAGAATTTCCAGCGTATCTCAGCATCCTCATTTCAAAGGATTCTGTTTTCTTCCACAGATCTTTATTTATTGTCCAGGCAGACAGAAACGTGGATAGAATGGAGTATCTCTAAGTCTATTCCTGCTACAGGCTTGAGTTTTCTTTTTTTTAAACATATCCTTCATCTTTATAAAATTATTTGCTGCTTTCTCGAACTTTCTTCCGGCTTCAGCATCACATCCCCCCTCCTCTGTTATCGTTTATCCTAAATCAACAAACTTATCTACTTGTTCGCAGTGTGACACCATCCTCCCCAATCTTCTAATGTATTCCTTCTAACCACCAATGATTTTATCTTGTTCATATGCAATTCATATTCCAAACTTTGGGATATTACTTGATCTACAATATTATCTAGGGCTTTTTCTGATTCTGCATGTAGTGCTGTGTCATCGGCGTATCACAAGATTATTATTTTCTTCCGTTGAATGTTTGCCCCTGGAAATTTGTTTATTCTGAGTAATTTTGCTGATGGTACACAGGCTTGAGGTACTCCTCTCTTCACTTGATACAAGTCTGGTTATTCATCTTCTAACTGATGCTCACTAATTGGTCCCAATATAGGCTCTGGATAACTCTCACATCTTTACTGTCAATGTCACATTTCAACAGCATGTCTATTGGCTCAAACACCCATTCATAGTCTATGAAGCATATGCAGTCCATTCAGAAGATCTCTTTATTGCTGCTACCATGGATCTGATGAACAAGGTACTTCCCTCCGCTGAGGTTTTTTTCTGAACAGTCTATAAGAACATGAGACTAGGAGCAAGAGTAGACCATCTGGCCCCTCGAGCCTGCTCCGCCATTCCATAAAATTATGGCTGATCTCTTTGTGGACTCAGCTCCACTTTCCCACCCGCTCACCATAACCCTTAATTCCTTTACTGTTCAAAAATCTGTCTTTGCCTTAAAAACATTCAATGAGGTCACCTCAACTGCTTCACTGGGCAGGGAATTCCACAGATTCACAACCCTTTGTGTGAAGAAGTTCCTCCTCAACTCCATTCTAAACCTGTTACCCTTTATTTTGATAAAAGAGCAATTCTCGAAAGCTGTGTGAATTGTTGATTAGGGTAAGTTATATTCTGGTGATGTGTCTTAATTGGGGAATCAACTGATCTCCGGCTGAAAGAGGGATTGTTGGGTTTGAGGTGGACAAATACCGGAATTCTCTGGTCTCTAATGCCCCACCACTGCTGGCAATGAGAATGGAGAGTTTGGCACTTTGCCAAATCTCCAATCATAACAGCAAGAGCAGAGAATCTAAGCCACTGACAGGGACAGAGAATTCTGGCCAGTATATAAAACCTGTCCTGTAATAAAAGCTTGCAAATTTATAAAGACTAGGGGTTAGGGTTAGGACCAGAACCTTTGAACCCGCACTCACCATCCATGAGAATAACGGCTGGCGCTCAAGATCCAGCAAAACTATCAGGAATCTCACCAGCAACGTAATCAAGTCCATGCCCACAATAGGCATAAATTTGATTTAAATACATTTTCTTACATTAGCATATAATTAAAGACCCTTTGGCCGTACGTGGAGTCTGAGGCAGATTTCCAAACCGTGCTGTCCTGGTGTCATTGGTGTGGTTTACAACAGGTCCATCCTTTGGGGATGTAAGTATATAACCTGTACCAGGAGGCAGTGCCATGGTGGACCCCAATGGGAGCCCTGCGGGGGAGGGGGGTTTCACTTATATATGGTGGCAGGCAGGAGCAAATATGGGAGATGGGAATGCCAGCGATGGCTGTTTGTAAAGTCGTGGCCCCCAATCTCAGTGCAGCGAGGCTTTGCTGCCATGCGGAGGCCTCACGCTTCCCCCCACTCCAACCAATCCCAGCCCCCCCTCCCCCACCGCCATGACAGTGTGAAACAGTTCCAGTTATCGTGACAGAATGTGGCAAAATCTCGAGAGAAACCCAGCATGCTTCCTGCTGGAACCAACACTGCCAATTCTTGGTAAGATAGAACATAGAACATAGAACATAGAACATTACAGCGCAGAACAGGCCCTTCGGCCCACGATGTTGCGCCGACCAGCTTTTAAAAAAAAACAACACTAACCCACTAATCTAAACCAATCCCATTTCGTCCATAAACCTATCCACAGATCTCTTAAACGCCCCCAAACTAGGCGCATTTACAACTGCAGCTGGCAGGGCATTCCAGTCCCTCACCACCCTCTGGGTAAAGAACCTACCCCTGACATCAGTCCTATAACTACCCCCCCTTAATTTAAAGCCGTGCCCCCTCGTGCTAGCTTTCTCCATCCTAGGAAAAAGGCTATCACTATCCACCCTGTCTAAACCTCTAATCATCTTATATGTTTCAATAAGGTCCCCTCTTAGCCGCCTTCTTTCCAACAAAAACAACCCCAAATCTTCAGTCTCTCCTCATAGGATTTCCCCTCCATACCAGGCAACATCCTGGTAAACCTCCTCTGCACCCTCTCCAAAGCCTCTACATCCTTCCTGTAATGTGGGGACCAGAACTGCACACAATACTCCAAGTGCGGCCGCACCAGAGTTGTGTACAGTTGCATCATGACACTGCGACTCCTAAATTCAATCCCCCTACCAATAAACGCCAAGACACCGTATGCCTTCTTAACAACCTTATCTACTTGATTCCCAACTTTCAGGGATCTATGTACACATACACCTAGATCCCTCTGCTCCTCCACACTATTCAAAGTCCTCCCGTTAGCCCTATACTCAACACATCTGTTATTCCTACCGAAATGAATTACCTCACACTTCTCCACATTAAACTCCATCCGCCACCTCGCGGCCCAGCTCTGCAACCTTTCTAAGTCACCCTGCAAACTATGACACCCTTCCTCACAATCTACCACACCTCCGACTTTGGTGTCATCAGCAAACTTACTAATCCACCCAACTATACCCTCATCCAGATCATTAATAAAAATTACAAACAGCAGTGGCCCCAAAACAGATCCCTGAGGCACACCACTCGTAACCGAACTCCATGACGAATATTTACCATCAACCACCACCCTCTGTCTCCTATCTGCTAGCCAATTCCTGATCCAATTACCTAAATCACCCCCAATCCCATACATCTGCATTTTCTGCAGAAGCCTACCATGGTGAACCTTATTTCGCTCTTGGCTCCAATCCAATCCTTCCCCAGCTGTCTATCTGAGCTCTAACTAGCTGAATCCATTGCAAGTCCAGTCAACAGATATTATTTATTCCAAGCATTCAGGAAGATAATTTTCCAGCAATGCTTACATTTGTTTTGTGATCTTTGAGATTTGTGTTGTCCTCGTACAAGTCTACATGTAGAACCGTTCCCACTGCAGACTCCACAATTATCTTCCTTGGCATTGCTTCGCAGCTGGTGGTCACAGCCAACAACCTGCCAAGAGCAATATTGTGTAGGGAAGTGTTAGTACGCTTTGATATGTTCCATCTGCACTGCAAAATACAGTCACATTTACAGTTACATTAACCAACATGACATCCCAGCAACATGTGCACATTCTAGACTAATGGCTAGGCATTCCCCCAAATGGATAAACTAATTAACTTTATGGTGCATAAATGTGGGAAAATGTGAACTTATCCACTTTGGCAGGAAGAATAAAAAGCAGCATATTATTTAAATGGACAGACTAAAGAGGAAGCTGAGTGTCCATGTACATAGATCACAAAATGTCAGCACTCAGGTACAACAAGGAACCAAAAAGACAAATGCAATGTTGGCCTTTATTACAAATGTTATGAAGTATAAACGTAGAAAGGTCTTGCTACAACTGCACAGGCCATTGGTGAGACTAGATCTGGAATACTGTCTGCAGTTTTGGTCATCCTATACTTCAGGAAGGGTATATTTGCATTGGAGGGAAGGTAAAGAAAGTTCACTATTTGATTACTGGGATGGGGAAAGGTTGAATAGGTTGGGCAGCACTCATTGGAGTTTAGAAGAATGAGAGTTCATCTTACTGAAACACTTAAGATTCTGAAAGGGCTTGACAGATGTTGAGAAGAGGTTATTCCTCATAGGGGAATCTGGAATTAGAGGCACAGATTTAAAATAATGTGCCTCCCATTTGCAGCAGAATTGCAGAGAAATGTCCCCTCTCAGAGGGTCACTGGTCTGTGGAATTCTCTTCCCCAGACAGCAGGGGCGGGTCTTTGAATATATTCAAGGCTGAATTAGGCCGATTTCTGGTTGACATGGGAGTCAAGGATTAGGGGAGACAGGCTGCAGTGCAGAAAAGAGGCAAAATTTGGTTTTGTGAAGGATAGGTCATGCCTCACAAACCTTATTGAGTTCTTTGAAAAGGTGACCAAAGCAGTGGATGAGGGTAAAGCAATTGATGTGGTGTACATGGATTTCAGTAAAGCGTTTGATAACGTTTCCCACGGTGAGCTATTGCAGAAGATATGGAGACATGGGATTGAGGGTGATTTAGCGGTTTGGATCAGAAATTGGCTAGCTGTAAGAAGACAGAGGGTGGTGGTTGTTGGGGAATGTTCATCCTGGAGTTCAGTTACTAGTGGTGTACTGCAAGGATCTGTTTTGGGGCCACTGTTATTTGTCATTTTTATAAATGACCTGGATGAGGGCGTAGAAGGATGGGTTAGTAAATTTGCGGATGACACTAAAGTCGGTGGAGTTGTGGACAGTGTGGAAGGATGTTGCAGATTACAGAGGGACATAGATAAGCTGCAGAGCTGGGCTGAGAGGTGGCAAATGGAGCTTAATGCAGAAAAATGTGAAGTGATTCCCTTTGGAAGGAGTAACAGGAATACAGAGTACTGGGCTAATGGTAAGATACTTGGTAATGTGGATGAGCAGAGAGATCTCGGTGTACATGTACATAGATCCCTGAAAGTTGGCACCCAGGTTGATAGGGTTGTTAAGAAGGTGTACGGTGTGTTAGCTTTTATTGGTAGAGGGATTGAATTTCGGAGCCGTGAGGTCATGTTGCAGCTGTACAAAACTCTGGTGCTGCCGCACTTGGAGTATTGCGTACAGTTCTGGTTGCCGCATTATAGGAAGGATGTGGAGGCATTGGAAAGGGTGCAGAGGAGGTTTACCAGGATGTTGCCTGGTATGGTGGGAAGGTCTTAAGAGGGAAGGCTGAGGGACTTGAGGCTGTTTTCATTAGAGAGAAGATGGTTAAGAGGTGACTTAATTGAGGCACACAAGATGATCAGAGGATTAGATAGGGTGGACAGTGAGAGCCTTTTTCCTTGGATGGAGATGGCTAGCACGAGGGGACATAGCTTTAAATTGAGGGGTGATAGATATAGGACAGATGTCAGAGGTAGGTTCTTTACTCAGTGAGTAGTCAGGGCGTGGAATGCCCTGCCTGCAACAGTAGTGGATTCGCCAACATTAAGGGCATTTAAATATTCATTGGATAAACATATGGATGATATTGGAATAGTGTAGGTTAGATGGGCTTTAGATTCACAAGTCAGTGCAACATCGAGGGCCGAAGGGCCTGTACTGCGCTGGAATCTTCTATGTTCAATGTTCTAATATGACCAGCCTTGATCTTATTGAATGGGAAGCAGGCTCAATGGGCCAAATGGCCAACTCCAGCTCCAATTATTTATGTCATGTACATGACAGGAAAATAATTAGTAACCAGGAGCACTTTAATTACATGGCATTGGGAATAAATAATGAGCTAGGCAGTTATTAGTAAAAGTGAGAGTGTAAGAATCCAATGGATATGGACATTAACTCAGTGCCTGAACTCAATACCAGGATTTTGGGGTAAATTAGTCAATTGCCCTTTTCTAATCAAAGCATTCTCATTTTTACTTCTAAATTTCTTTAAATGATGTCAACAAAAACTGTGGAAGGATTGGAAAGTAAGTGAATGTTCAGAGGACACAGTGAGGGAGGGCAGGGGACAGAGGAAGAGAACAGGAGCGGGGAATGGACCAATAGGGTCCATCAAAGAACAAAGGACATTAAAGATTGTAAGGAAATTTGTACTCAATATGTAAGCATGTTAGTACTTAGAGAAGTTGTACTGAACAATTGTACCTAAACTGGGTATGAAATATGGAATCACGGATAGTATTAGAGTGTCTTCCTTGAAGTAGAATTGGGATGGGTAATCAAGTATAGTTGATAAGTAAGTAACCTAACATAATCAAGTGTAGCAAATGTGATCAGAGCGGGAGACCCAGAGAAGTAGTATAGCAGTTATTTATTAGCAAACGCAAACAGCAGTTACTTGGGGAGACAATGGGTACTATACAGCTGTCCAGCTTAATATATGATCGTAACAAGCAAGAAAGAATAAAGTGAGCATGTTTTTCTTCACATTCGGCCTAAGTCAGCTAAACCACTATTGTTGTACAAGCAGAGTCGTAAAGATAAGGGCAAAGGATGTAACTACCATGGTTTCGAGAGGAAAAGAGACGTAACAATGGGTGACCAATCTCATGCAAGGTAAATAAGGGGTCAGTACAGAAACAATGGTGGCTAAACGAGGTCGCATTGTAAAGACAAGATAAGAATCTTGAGATATGGAGCTGAAATGTGCATAAAAAGACTGTAAGCCGAGGGCTCTGTGGAATGCTCCGGACCTCCCGGCTTTATTTCTCTTGTACTGGAAATAAAGTCTATTGCTTGGAGGATTACAACTCAGACTCTCTGTTTCAATCGGGTTAAATAAGTTGTCGTCTTGGGGAACCACGACAAAATTGGCGCTGCGAGCAGGGTGTTGTGGGAAATCGCCCAGAAAATAGCATCTGGAAGGAGCAGCGGAGACGGTGGTCCGACTGGGGCTGGACATCCCAAAGCCAGCATTCTGACAGCAAGGTAAGCAGACTTATATTGCATGTAAATCCTTGTTGTAGGAAAAAGGGATCTCGAGGCCCAGCGCACCCGGCTCTCTGCTGGTCCTGGATCTCCCCAACCCAAAGAACATCCTGCAAAGGTAAAACTAAATTGGGGAAAAATACTTTGAGAGACTGAGTCTGATCTGAAGGGTAGAGTTTTGCATGCAAAGCGCGCTGCGAATACTGTGTTGTCTGTGAATGGGTAAAAAGTGCGACGCAAAAAGAACCGAACGCTAATCGATGCAACTAGGTTAAGTCAAGCGGTTTGGAGCGGGATTCCAGGTTACGACTTGCCCAAGGAGAGTAAGTGTAGGAAGGCCTGCCAGTCCAAACCTACCCAGGACCTCGGGGAAAAGACGTCAACCGAGAGGGAGAGAGGTCTGTGAGAGATTGCTCTCTTACCTAATACGGTAGTTAGAAGAGGGGAGAAGGCGAGCGATTGGAGTAAAGGGAGTGAAAGACAGATAGATTTGAGACAGCAGCTTGGAGAATAAAGATAAAAGGGAGACTCGGAACACAATTAGGGTGATAACTAACAACTTGGAGAAACTACGCTGACAAAACCACCTAGTGGCGAAGTCGGTACATTCAGTTAAAAGGGAAGGCCAGTCAGGGGACTGAAAGGGAAAAAACAAAAACGGAAGCGACACTGGATTGGGAAAAGATCACACATATAACTAACTTAGAAGAGGTAAAAAGTGAGTGGCCATATGTAAATTGGGAAGGAATAGCAGGTAGGAATTGGATAGACAAAATAAAATTGGAAACCTTAGAAAAACTAGTAAAGGGATCTGATCGGTATAGGGTATTTATACATATAGATGAGCAGGTGAAAACCTACTATCCTCTAGCCCGGGAAAGAAAGATAGTGCCAGGACAGGGGGCTACGGGGAAGTGGATATCGGAACCCCGGTTAGAGTTACAAATACTGGCAGGGGAGTCGCAAGGGATAAGTGAACGGGGGACCGAGCCTGGAAAAACAGTACACCGAGTGATAATAACTATAATACCAAACTCTGACGAATTAAGCAATAAAGATCACGGCAGCGAGACGAGAGTACAAATAATGGCAAGCAAAGCTAAAACACCAGTGGAAATACTAGGGGACAAGTTCCCAGCCCTCAGAGGGGATATAGCCCATATCTCTAAAAAATGGGCTAAAAGAACAAGTAAGACAAACACACAGTGGCCGGAGGAAGGCACATGGTGAATAGAGAGGTGTGAGGATCAGAAGGGAATGATAAAGAACTATAAAATCAAGGATAGATCGAGCAAAAGAAGGGAGAAGCGAGAAAAGGAGTTAGAGATATTGGCGTTGTTCGAAGAAGAAGGGAGAGAGAGAAGAAGAGCATGGGGGGGGGGTAGGATGCTAATGCCAGTCCAGACTCAGGAGAAGAAGGAACTGGAGGACCCAAACGTAGCCCCACCCCCATACCTGGAAGGGTCAAATCCTGTAGGACTGTACCCAGTTATATCAGGTACAATGAATTTTGAGGGAGAGTTTGACGTAAAGCAAATGACAAAGGAACAGTGGGCACAGGAGGAGGAAGAAAGGAGACAAGGTATTGAGGAAGAGACTAAGAGGATGGAAGAAAACCTGGATGGGTTAATTCAAAGGAGGAGGCAGTTAGAGGCAGAAGTAAACGCGGTAGAACCTCTTGAATGGGCAAAAAAGATAACAGAAGGAGAAGGAGACAAGAGGCACGAAAGAGAAGGGACTGGGGCCAGGAAAGAATGCGAGCAGAAAATGGGAGAGGATCTCCACGAATGTGAAAGTGAGATACCACAAGAAAAGATAGAAGGAAAGAGAGTCCGAGGGAGGAAAGAGGAAAAAGAGACAGAAAGCAGCACAGAGGAAAAATGCTGGGAAGTACAAAGAGGGGGTGACAGACAAAAGTTTGGGAGAGCATGGACATGGAAGCACCCAGAGAGAGAAAGAATAGAGGAAGGGATGGAAGGAGGGACAGAAGAAAGTAGTGAAGAGGAGGAGAGACAGTCAGTGTTAGGGGGACGAAGAAAATCAATGCGGAAAAGACACCAACCTGTAAAATATCCAGCAGTGGATCAAAGAGAGAAAGGGGTGTTCCCGGTGATTCTGAAGGGTGGCAGACTGCAGTATATCCCTTGGTCAGGTCAGGATTTGCCTTATTTAATTAACGAATTACCCAATATTTTGGACGGAGCTGGAAGGTGGATTGGACAGCTGGAGGCTGGAATGATGGGAAAGAGGATGGCGCTGGGTGACATCAAAGCTCTCCTGACAAAAGTGCTGGGAATGGACCAAATGGTGGTGAAGTAATGAGACGTGCTGGCATCCCGACCGCAGCCTATGACCCGGATGTGGATGGAACACTAATGGATCCATACCGCCACGACATTTGGCAAGCACTAAGGGATATGTACCCCAATCGGATGGATATAAAAACTCTGAGAGGGGAACCGTTGGGTGAGGAAGAGAATGCGGCCGTGTACATAGAAAACCAGTTAAGAAGGTGGAAAAGGGACACGGAGAGGGACATTCTAACAGATCCACTAACCAACTCCCTGTTCCGAGCCGCAATCCTAGCAGGCCTGCCGACTTCAGCTAAGGCAAGACTGGAAGAAGTGGTGGGCCTGGATTCAAAAAACTACCGAGAGTTTGTGGATTATGTTGCCCATGCAGTGGAGAGACACCGCAGGGAGGAAAAAAGTGCAGACAAACAGTTGAAGGAGATACAACGCAAACTCCTGCAAGCCCAGCTGGAAGAAATTAAAAGTAAGGAAAAGCTGAAAGTGAAAGAAGACCCCACATTCAAGAAAATAGCACCGATGGTGGTGAACCAAAAGACAGAGGAAATACCTGCACCGATGCTAGGGAGGAACGGAGATGGAGGCCAGCCCATCATAACCTACAACATTTCTGCCTTCCCGCTGTCCATGAACCCAGGAGGCTATGGCTTAAATTATCAAAACTCTTATGCTCCACAAAATCAGACTGACTGGAATAGAAATGGGAAAGGACAAGGAGGTGGTAGGCCACCCTATCAGAATCAGAGAGGACAGGGACAGGGAAATCAGCAGCTTCTAAGGCAGGGACTGCCGCCTGGCCCTCCAGGCGTATGCTGGGGGTGCGGGGAAGCAGGACATATAAAAAGAAACTGCCCACAGAACTCTTACAGGCAGGGAGAAAACCAGCAGCAGATAGGCCAGCAAATGGCGCAAATGCCGTTGAATAACACCCCTGTGCTGCAGGGACCTGTGAATTTTCAGAGCTCCCTATAGGGGGGCCCAGAGAACCCTGAAGTGGTAGGACAGTACGTACAAATAACAGATACAGCAGATCAGGAACCCATAATTAGTGTTAGAGTAGGAGGGGTTGAGGTCCCCATGATGATAGACACCGGCGCCACGTGTACGTGCATACAAACAAAATATGTGAATCACCTACCATTATCAAACCAGTTTGTGAAAACTGTGGGGTTCTCGGGGAAAGTAACGTTAACTCAGATGACAACGCCGGTACCTGTCACCATTGGAAAAAAACTACTCATGTACCTATATTAGTGTGTGATAGAACGCCATTAAATTTATTAGGAAGAGATGCAATCCTAGGTTTAGGACTAAAATTAGAATGTACAGAACAAGGAATCGATTTGATGGGAGTGTATTTACTTGGAGTACCAGGAAAGGAGGGGTGTGTGTTATGTTTGGGGACCAGTGTTGCACATTTATCCCTAATAACACTGACCCAGAGGGGTCATTCACACAGGCCATGAATAAGCTGAAAAATCTCAGGAGAGAAGTGAAGGAGAACGCTGGGTTCGGGCATGGGGTATGGAATTGGCTGGACAATATGTTAGGAAGATGGGGGGCCTGGTTTGCTAAAGCTGGAGTTGTGGCAGCCATGACAATAACCATCCTGGGATTAATATTTTGCTGTTTTTTACCTGTCTTGAGATCCCTCCTTGCCAGATTGGCAGTGCGACAAATGGTGACACAAGTGACAAGCAACCCACGTTTGGGAGGGACAACTAAGGAATGGGGAAACATTGAACTGCCCCCGCTGGATGAATTCACAATGACCCTGGTCGAAATTGAAACCTGTCAGTTTGCGAAATAGCTGCACTAGTGGAGGATCGTTCTACAACCTCACCGATGCCTACGGAGACCAAGAGACTTAGTCTGTACACAGGAATCAGTCTTTTTCCCTTCCCTAGACAAGGGTGGGAAGGTTTTTGGCTGATGACTGTTAGGGGCAGGCAATCTGGGGGAGCAACCTAAAAATCAGGACTTTTGCTAGACAAGCCATGATAAGACTAGAATGGGGACATTGATCCCTGGCCAAAGTACTTGGCTCCCCCACGTTGCCTACAAGTGTGATTAAATATGTGCATGTGAACGGGGTCAAACAAGGGGGACTATCTGCGCTGGCCTTGGTAATTGGGATGAGACTAGGGGATAGTCTCAAAGGGGGGATATGTAAGGAAATTTGTACTCAATATGTAAGCATGTTAGTACTTAGAGAATTTGTACTGAACAATTGTACCTAAACTGGGTATGAAATATGGAATCACGGATAGTATTAGAGTGTCTTCCTTGAAGTAGAATTGGGATGGGTAATCAAGTATAGTTGATAAGTAAGTAACCTAACATAATCAAGTGTAGCAAATGTGATCAGAGCGGGAGACCCAGAGAAGTAGTATAGCAGTTACTTATTAGCAAACGCAAACAGCAGTTACTTGGGGAGACAATGGGTACTATACAGCTGTCCAGCTTAATATATGATCGTAACAAGCAAGAAAGAATAAAGTGAGCATGTTTTTCTTCACATTCGGCCTAAGTCAGCTAAACCACTATTGTTGTACAAGCAGAGTCGTAAAGATAAGGGCAAAGGATGTAACCACCATGGTTTCGAGAGGAAAAGAGACGTAACAATGGGTGACCAATCTCATGCAAGGTAAATAAGGGGTCAGTACAGAAACAATGGTGGCTAAACGAGGTCGCATTGTAAAGACAAGATAAGAATCTTGAGATATGGAGCTGAAATGTGCATAAAAAGACTGTAAGCCGAGGGCTCTGTGGAGTGTTCCGGACCTCCCGGCTTTATTTCTCTTGTACTGGAAAATAAAGTCTACTGCTTGGAGGATTACAACTCAGACTCTCTGTTTCAATCGGGTTAAATAAGTTGTCGTCTTGGGGAACCACGACAAGATATAATCAGTTAGATTGAAAATTGAATCAAAATCTCAATCAGACAGTAACTCAAACTATTAACTCTATTATTAGATTTGAATTGGATTTAAGGATTGCAATATCTTCATATTTTAAGGGAATGGGGAGGGAATATGGTAATTATTGAAAAATCTAAAAATGATAGTAAAAATCAGAAATGGATCGCAGAAACTTTGGAATATACTGGGTACCTTCCCAGCTTCATATATTGGGAATGATGTACTAATAATCAGAACGGAATATTTCCATGCAACATGTCACACATTCATTGTGTCATCGATCCATCGAGCCTGCAACGACAACAATCCCACCCAGGTCCTATCCCCATAACCCCACATATTTATCTTGCTAGCTCCCCTGACACTAAGGATCAATTCAGCATGGCCAATCCACCTAATCTGCACATCTTTCAGATTGTAGGAGGAAACTGGGGCACCCAGAGGAAACCCAAGCATGCACAGGAAAAACATGCAAGCTCCACATAGATATTCACCCGAGGTCTGTGCATGTGGATGATATCAAGAGTTATGTGATTTTGTGGGTGTATCTGTGAGTGAATAGGTGGGTCTCTATCTGAGAAGCTGAGTGGATCCTGGAAGATGACAAAATCAAATAATTGAGTTCACAACATTTTATTAAATACTATGAACAATTATTCATCATAATCCTATTGGCAGTACAGTGCGCTAATTACTTACTTGGCAGTTTCCACTGATGCACATGTGCAGAGTTTCTGTGTAACACCGTGTACCATCGAGTACTTTAGGTGCTAGTTCCACAACTAACGCTGTACCCTTTGCCAGACACTTGAGTGCGCAGGGCTTGTCAGGGTCATTATAAATAGGGAGCCATTCATAGTACTGCCCTTGGTACTTGACATCATTGTGAGCAGAACATTGCTGAGCACGGAAATCACCAGCTTCAGGTGGGCAGTCCTAGGGAGAAGGAGAAATGAAAAGTAAAGGGACTAATTTGGATTAAGCTATGAAATTTAATTTTACTGCAAAGTGATCAACTGACAGAAAACCAGGAAGAGAATAATTCTGAATGTGATGATTTAATCTCTTAACTGAACTCTGTGCGTGTAACTACAAATTGGATTAACTGACAGAAATCATAAACATCATTGAACTCTTTAAAGTAGATGGAGAAATTCTTTATAAATGGCTATACAAGTATCATTTGCTATTAGCAATGTGAATTACTGCCTGCATTATCTGCTGGTTATTTTCACGAGAAATTAAAATAAAGTTTTTTCACAACATATAATTTCTGCACAAAGAGCAGAATGTTGTTGAGGTGGACAAATAAATTCCTGCAGTAACTGAAGTGGGATCTGATTACAGACGTGATGGATCTAACTGATGGAAGAAGATGTTAATTGTCACCTACACACTGTTAGAATCATAGAATCCCTACAGGGCAGAAAGTGACCATTCGGCCCATCGAGACAGCATTGCCAATAATCCCACCCAGGCCCTATCCCTGTAACCCCACATATTTACCCTGCTAATCCCCCTGAAACTAAGGGGCAATTTAGCATGGCCAATCAACATAACCCACACATCTTTGGAGAGTGGGAGGAAACCAGAGCACTCGGAGGAAACTCATGCAGACACGGGGAGAATGTGCAAACTCCACACAGACAGTGACCTGAGGCAGGAATTAAAGTCGGGTCCTTGGCGCTGTGAGGCAGCAATGTTAATGCTGTGTCACCAAGAATGATTATTTTGTTAATTAGTTTGCACTATTTCCAAGCACAGAAATGGGATTACCTTCTATTTCTAGCCAAGAGATGGATCAGTAAATGGTTGGTGAATGTCAGTAATGTTTCCTTTAGCCGTCACTGGAGCTGGTGGATATATGACCATAGTCTTGTGTAGCTGAGTTACTGCACCAGCAGATATTGTTACTACAAACATCTGGCAAATCCTGACACCAATGCCAAGGAGTGAATGTAGCCTGACCCGCTGTGACATTATACAGAATACCCTCGGTAATAAAGATACAGACCACCGCAGAGCGAGGTGACAGAAAGCACAGGTGACCCCATTCACCAGGAATATGATCATGATTAAGAACATAAAGTAATTTTGGTCAGTGTGACTAAACAGTGAACTCATCATCTAGTCCACTGTTTATGCAGGTATGAATCTCATTCCAACTGAAGAGGCAAACTCAGCACATTTATATTAACAAATTAATGGTGATATGAAATATAAATACTCAGTACCGTGAAACCGAATAAATATGTAATCTGTGCACATCAAATTACATGGGTTTTAACATTTCATTTTACAATTCAAATGTTAAAGCAATTTCACAATATTGTGTAATGGCCACAGCTCAGTTTAATTTTATAACAATTCCATAAAATGGTCAATTCAGTTTCTGGCAAGAGTTTTACATTTGCATGATTGGTACTTGGCAACAATTGTGAATCCTGCTAAATTCATGGTTCAAGGTGTTTACTTTAAGTTGCCATGTTCCATTGGCATTTGGAAATAATTATTTTAATATCAACTATTACAGTAAATTCAATATGAGGATCACCATTTGAACCCTGCCAGTATCAAACGCTGATTAACTAGGAGCAGAAGTTTCTGCTGTGCTGAGGCTATGCAACGGCTGCAAGATAAAGGAGAACCAACTCCAGAACTTTTAAAATAGAAATCAGAGCTTCCATCTGGATTTAATGTAAATCAACAAGTCTTGTTGCCTTACAGCTATTTATATTTAAAGGGGTGGTGTCACTACATTGGGGAGTTCTCAGGAAGGTTTAGGCTCTGAAACAACCTGCTTTGAATATCCATGGCAGTGGTTACCATGGTGACCAAGGCGAAAAGACTGCATTCCAGAAGGCGCTACGCAAACTATTGCACTGCAACATTTGCAACTTTATAGGAAGAGAATTATTTTAGGGTGGCCCCCAGAAGATCATTGTGATGCCCAGATGTTTGGAGCTGATTTGTGGTTCTATTGCTGACCTCTGCCGCTCAGGCAGACAATGTTCTACATTCGGTCTCACTGGCCATGGGCTAAAAGAGAAACCATCTCAGATTTTACCAATCTGGCTACTGAGCTGTAAAATGTGGATTTATGCATTGAGAAAAGAGTGAATGCTGAGCCTCTGACGGCCGCTATGTTTGAAATTCCTCCAACCTGCATTACTCAGGGTGGCACAAAGGAATAGCCACTTTTCAATGGATCTACGCAGAAGTCTTATCCACCGGCCTCAACATAGGATTAGAGTAAAAATGAGGCAAACAATACAGCACAAAAGTGAAGACATAAGCTTCAGCATGTTAACGACCATCCTTGGGATGATTGCAAAGAAGCCTTGCTTATCTTCAATGAAGTAATTCCAGACAATGCAAATGTTGATGAAATATTGGAATCACAGGGGTTAGTAAATTAACTCTACATAGCAAACTCGAACTGAATATCTGAACCAACACGTTTGTTAGTTGCCAGGGATGTCCAAATTAGAATTATAGAATCCCTACAGTACAGGAGGAGGTCCATCGGGTCTGCACCAAACAACAACTCCACCCTGTTCCCTTAACCCCATATATTTAGCCTTCCATTCCCCCTGAAACTGGGGTTAATTTACCATGGCCAATCCACCTAACCTGCACATCTTTGGACTGTGGGAAGAAACCAGAGCACCTGGAGGAAACCCAAGCAGACACAGGGAGAATGTGCAAACCCTGCATGGACAGTGACCCAAGGCAGGAATCTGGGTCCCTGGCATTGTGAGGCAGCAGTGCTAACCACTGTGCCAATGTGTCACCCAAGGTCATGAGTGAACCATAAGAGAAGTATAGGAACAGCAGGAGGCCACTGAATCCCTCAAACCTGTTCCACCGTTCAGTGAAGTCATGGCTCTATTTTAAGCTCTATTCACCAACCTTAGCTAATGTCCCTTAATATATTTGGTTAACTAAAATCTATCAATCTTCAGTTTAAAATTAATAGATCTAGCAACTAATGTTTTTGTGGAGGGGGGCGCGGAGTTCTACATTTTCATTACCTACTCCAGAACGGCCTGGATCTGATTTAAGACTATACCCCCTTTCTTAGAAAAGGTACTTTATTTATTTGATTAATTAGAGTTACAATACATGAAACTAAGGCAACTGAATATTTAACTGTGCTCGTTACAATCCGCTGAGTGGTCAGTGCTGTGCAAACCTAATCCCGAAAGGGGAAACTTGACAAACAATCACAAATATTTCTATTTGCATTTTACCACGAGAGAATATGTGTACTGCTGTCAGGAGCCACAAATTTCAGTAACACATTTGGAGATTTTAGATATTAAATTAAACACTTATTAAGAAAATGAAACTTAAATACACAAGATCACATTTACAAAGTTAATATTATTCTAAAGGAGCAACAAAAGTTCGTGAATGTAGCCCAATCCATCACGCAAACCAGCCTCCCATCCGTTGACTCTGTTTACACTTCCCGCTGCCTCGGCAAAGCAGCCGGTATAATTAAGGACCCCACGCACCCTGCACATTCTCTCTTCCACCTTCTTCCGCCAGGAAAAAGATACAAAAGTCTGAGGTCACGTACCGACCGACTCAAGAACAGCTTCTTCCCTGCTGCTGTCAGACTTTTGAATGGGCCCACCTCGCACTAAGCTGATCTTTCTCTACACTCTAGCTATGACTGTAACACTACATTCTGCACTCTCTCATTTCCTTCTCTATGAATGGTATGTTTTGTCTGTATAGTGCACAAGAAACAATAGTTTTTACTGTATGTTACTACATGTGACAATAATAAATCAAATCAGATCAAATCAAATCATTATCCCACAAGATTCTTACTTGGTTAGACTCACAAATAAACACCCCTTTAGGCAACAGTCCTTACAGATATTTAATTGATAAAATTCCAGTAATACTACCAAAAGGCACGACGCACTGTGGCTGTAAGGGAGGTATTTCACAATGTTTCTCTCTCTCTCACTCGACTGTGGAAATCCAAGACTTTAACCAAAACCCTACTTTCTGAAACAAGCAGACACTTCTCTGGGGTGGCTGAAGGCTTCTCACTTCACTTTTTCAGTGTTCTGTCACAGCACAGAGCACTCTTGTCAGGATCCTATACAGTCGCTCAGTATCCGTGGCCCTACGCACATCAGGGACTGCAACGCAAAGTGCATGTATGCACACACATGCACGCACACACATGCACGCACACACAGACACACACAGGTACACACGCAAAAGTGGAATTCGTAGAAGGTTAAGATGGTGCAGGATGCGGAGATACTTTTATAGATTTCCGCTGCGTTAACATACCTATCTTGTCATCAAAGTTTTTCACTGCAGCATTTGAGAGGTTATTTGGTTTCTCTGCTTTGGCTAGGAACTGATTTAATCCAGGAGATGTCAACATTGTGGCTGCAGATAGACATTGTGTGGGGAAGTTTGTCCAAATCCAACAATACTGAATAAAGCTGAATTTATATTGCTGTAATTGCAGCCATAACAAAGGACTTTGGGTAGGCATAAAAAAGAAGTGTTGAAATAACTCATGACACCACAAAACAAACTAAAGGCCCAGCCTGCGAGAGGCTTCCAGAAGAATATCCCACACCATTGAGTTTTCAAAATCTGCTGTGTAAATCTGACCAAACACTGAAGATGAAGCTTGGTGAGGAATGATGCCAGCAGCGATGGATACAAGCCTGAAGAGTCAAAGAGCCAAAGGCCTCACCTCATTGAAGACTCATTTCCACTTGGGTTGGTTCTTCAAAATAAACTGTCCAATAGACTTTGCAGCTTCCAGAATACAAATCTCTTCAAGACATTCTCAAATGATCTTCCTAAAATGGAATTCTAATGGTGTACAGAATTTGGGTTTTGAGGCTCAGAAATCCTTACCCCTGAAATCTTTATGAAGTTAAAGGATTAATCTGAACAGCAGCATCTTAATTCCATGTGATTATGGTTCTGTTCTTCAGAGATCCACAAATGAGAAATTAGCCAAAGCTGAGGAACATCTTCAATGTGGGGATCCCAATTTGAATATATTTAAATATCGTTAACAGCTTTTGCCCCATACAGATTCCCCTCTTCCCCAATTAAATTGCTACTGACATTGGGGTGAGGACATTCTTGACCCAGCAGCTTCCAGCCAGTTTTTTACCCCTCCTGAGCCACAACGCGGAACAATGATATTCGCTTTATCAAAACCCATCACCATTTTCAACATCATCAAGTTTCCTGTAAACTTCTGTGTTCCAAGCTTCTTCAGATTGCCCTCTTCCCCGTTACCATTTTCTCAGTGGGTTCACTTTCCTGAGTTATTGTTTACTAATACCCTAAGCTTCCAATTCCAAACCTGGCTCTTTCCTCACTGCTGATGGAGTAATTATTTAGATCAGGAATTGCTGTATTTCTCCATTGTACTGTGAAGTAACTTTATTCTGAAGTCTAATTGGAGTTAAAGACACTTACCTGTCTGTACATCTTCCCTGGCATTTTTAGCTTGAGGATTTAGCTGAGTTCAGTTTAAAGAATGCACAGTTTGTGCACATATTTCAGTGACCTCTGCTCCTCACTCCAATGCCCCTGCCAATCATACTGGGAGATGGGTATAGGGTGTGGAGAAAGGGGCAGAGATCATGGAGATGAAAATACAAACTGGAGAAGCCAAAAATCACCCCCTGTTGTGAAAATCTCCCATGGGTCAGCAGCAGGAAGTGTTTATTTATAACAATCGTGCATTCCTCAACTCAAACATCAGGAAAGTAACAAGGAACAAAAGCTTCTTTTGTTCTTGGCATGTGGGTAATTGTGTCAAGGCAGCATTTACTGCACATTCTTAGTCTTCTGGAGAACATTGAGAATCATATCCAGTAGATTGGGACAGGAGTCACGTGTAGCTGAGTCACAGGTCAGTATTATAGAACATAGAACATAGAACACTACAGCACAAACAGGCCCTTCGGCCCACGAGTTGTGCCGATCACATCAACACCTATCTATAACCCCCAATCCCATAAAACCCCATATACTCATCCAGAAGTCTTTTAAAAGACCCCAGCGAGTTCGCCTCCACCACCACTGACGGCAGCCGATTCCACTCACTCACCACCCTCTGAGTGAAAAACTTACCCCTAACATCACTTCTGTACTTTCCTCCCGGCACCTTAAATCTGTGTCCTCTCGTAGCGACCATTTCAACCCGGGGAAATAGCCTCTGAGAATCCACCCTATCTATTCCTCTCAACATTTTATAAACTTCTATCAGGTCGCCTCTCAACCTTCATCTCTCCAGGGAGAAGAGTCCCAGCTCCCTCAACCTAACTTCATAAGGCATGCCTCCCAGTCCAGACAACATCCTTGTAAATCTCCTCTGTACCCTTTCAATAGCTTCTACGTCTTTCCTATAGTGAGGCGACCAGAACTGCGCACAGTACTCCAAATGAGGCCTGACAAGGGTCTTATAAAGTTGCAGCATTACCTCCCGATTCCTAAACTCAATCCCTCGATTAATGAAGGCCAGTACACCATACGCCTTCTTGACCACATCCTCCACCTGCGAGGCCGATTTAAGAGTCCTGTGGACCCGGACCCCAAGATCCTTCTGCTCTTCAACACTACTAAGACTCCTGCCCTTGATAGTGTACTCGTTCATCCCGTTGGTTCTGCCAAAATGGACGACTACGCATTTATCCGCGTTGAAGTCCATCTGCCACTTCTCCGCCCAGTCCTGCATCCTATTTATGTCCTGCTGCAACTTTTGACATCCTTCCAGACCATCCACAACACCACCGACCTTCGTGTCATCAGCGAACTTACTTACCCATCCCTCCACTTCCTCATCCAGGTCATTTATGAAAATGACAAACAGCAAGGGTCCTAGAACAGATCCCTGGGGCACTCCACTGGTGACTGACCTCCATTCAGAAAAAGGCCCATCCACAACCACTCTCTGTCTTCTGCAGGCAAGCCAGTTCTGGATCCACAAGGCCAAAGGCCCTTGGATCCCATGCCCTCTCACCTTCTCAAGAAGTCTTGCATGGGGGACCTTATCAAACGCCTTGCTGAAGTCCATGTACACCATGTCCACGGCACTTCCTTCGTCAATGTGTTCAGTCACATTATCGAAGAACTCAACTAGGCTCGTAAGGCACGACCTGCCCTTGACAAATCCATGCTGACTATTCCTGATCATGTCAAACCTCTCCAAATGGTCGTAAATCTTGTCCCTCAGAAGCCTTTCCATCAGCTTACCAACCACTGAGGTCAGACTCACCGGTCGGTAATTTCCCGGGCTATCTCTGTTCCCTTTCTTGAAAATAGGGACTACATCCGCAATCCTCCAATCTTCCGGAACCTCTCCCGTCTCCATTGACGACACAAAGATCATCGCCAGGGGCTCTGCAATCACTTCCCTCGCCTCCCACAGTATCCTGGGGTATATCCCATCTGGTCCCGGCGACTTATCAATCTTGATAGAATTCAAAAGTTCTAACACATCCTCCACCTTAATATCCACAAACTCAATCTTTTCCATCTGCTGCAAATCCATAGCAAAATCTCCCAGATCAGCTTCCACCGTGAATATTGAGGCAAAGTACTCATTAAGCACCTCTGCCATTTCTTCTGGTTCCACACAGACCTTTCCCCCTTCACCTTTTATAGGTCCTATCCCTTCTCTTCTCATCCTTTTACCTTTCACATATTTATAAAAGGCCTTGGGATTCTCCTTAATCTTACCCGCCAAGGTCTTCTCATGACCCCTTCTGGCTCTCCTAATTTCCCTTTTAAGCTCCTTTCTACAGTCTTTATACTCCTCAAGATCCTTAACCTCTCCTAGTTCCCTGAACCTTTTGTACACCTTCCCTTTCCTCCTGACTAGGTTCAACACAGCCTTCGTGCACCACGGTTCCCGCGACCTACCAAAACCCCCTTGTCTCATCGGAACGTTGTCATGCATAGCTCCAGACAAACATTCCTTGAATATCCGCCACCTTCCTTTGGTACTTTTCCCTAAGAATGCCTCCTTCCAGTTTATTTGTCCAAGTAACTTCCTGACTTCTTCGTATCTCCCCTTACTCCAGACAAACACCTTCCTAGCCTGCCTGATCCTATCTCGTTCCAATGCAATTGTGAAGGAGATAGAATTATGGTCACCATTCCCAAGATGTTCTCCTACTGAGAGATCCATCACCTGCCCTGGTTCATTCGCCAGTACCAGGTCAAGTACAGCCTCTCCCCTCGTAGGCTCATCCACGTACTGTGTCAGGAAACCTTCCTGAACACACCTAACAAACTCCTCCCCATCCAAACCCCTTACCTTAGGGATATTCCAGTCGATGTTTGGGAAATTGAAGTCTCCCATCACAACAACTCTGTTATTAATACATTTGTCCAGAATCTGTTTCCCTATCTGCACCTCAACTTCCCTGTCACTATTGGGTGGCCTATAGAATACACCCAGCAAAGTTTTTGACCCTTTGCTGTTCGTAACTTCCACCCACAGAGACTCTGTAGATAGTCCCTCCATGGCATCCTCTTTCTCTGCAGCCATGACACTGTCCCTGATCAACAGTGCCACTCCACCACCTCTTCTGCCATCCTCCCTGTCCTTCTTGAAGCATCTGAAACCTGGCACCTGAAGTACCCAGTCCTGTTCCTGAGACATCCAAGTCTCCGTAATGGCCACCACATCACAATCCCAAGCAGCAATCCACACCCTAAGCTCACCTACCTTATTCACTACACT